>NC_037645.1:1674721-1939721 GCF_003254395.2 Apis mellifera | reverse complement strand
GTTCCCGTGATCTCTTTGAGTGTTTTTTCACTTTTTCAACGATGAATCGAAACTTCAATGTTTTAATAACGAGATACCTCTTGTTTGAAGCGACACCTAGCATATTAGATTAGGAGACAATTGAAAAACGTCCATGAAGCAAACTAGAAAAAAAAAGTTCTTCTATGGAGAAATATTGTACATTCGTTAACAGCGAAAAATTATATATCCGAATAAGATGATTCTTGATTTATGTGGCTCGGCGTTCCTTGAACTGAAATTGTATTTCTTTCGTTTTACCATTTTCATGCTTTTTCGAGCCAAAAATCATAAAAATCTTGAAGAGAACTGAATTAAATATAAATGACAAAAGATAGAGACTTCGAGTGAGAATGTTGTTTCAAGCAATAGATTAAGAAATTGTAGAAGAATAATATGCTCTTTCAATGTGCAATGTTACAATAACATATTATGTTTATAGTTTATAATTTATTATCTATAAGCTATAATATTAGAATAGTGGCTAATAATGTTTTATGCAATTAAGAAAACATCTTTCATTTAAATATTTCTTCATTTATTGTTTCAATTTCTGTTAGGGAAATATATTTTTAATGGAAATTATTTTTAAGTATAATTTATCTGATATAAAATATTTCGATTTCTATCTTAATTTTGTTTGTAATTATTTATACTTCTTCAAAATTTATTCATTGATTATCAAATCTTGTACCTGGAAATGGTATTTCTGAGAAAAAAAATATTCTAGTCATAAAGGGTTCAAAAAGCTTAAATTTTTCTTTTAAACTATTCTTTTAAACTTATTCTTTTAAACTATAATAGATTATCAAAACTTGTACAGTCTTTCTTGCTATCGCGGAGAACATTAGAAGATTTGTTTATTTTTAGAAAAATTTGACAAATCTATGAATTCAGATCTGTCTTGGATCTGAATTGTTTACGAGCTTCTATGAACAATTTTATAAGAAAAAAAAATATCTTCATATAAAAGAAAAACAAATCAAAACTTCTCCTAAATAGCGAGAGAAATAAGGTGATAAATATTGTTAACTATCCATTGCAAAGTAACAAAACAAAAAAATGGAAAAGAACGCCGAGCCACCAATATATGGAATTTCTATATATTGAAATTAAATAAGAAACAATATCTTTCAAGATAAGATTTAATGTGACATGATATCTATTCAGATATTGCGAATATGTTTTAAACAGGAGAATTAAAAAGTCAAAAAATAAAAAAAGAAAGAAAGGAAAGAAGAAAGAAATACATACTAGAAGTGAAAAAAAAAATAAAAATAATGAGGAGCAAAGAAATAAGTAAATTCAAGAATAGTTCGTTATACGTAAACCATGTTTTCCTGAGACTTCCATTGGTATTTTTTATTAGACTATTCGCAAAAATGGGATGGATTTTAAGAGAGAAAAAATGTTCCGACATATTGCTTAAATAATTCAAAACTGTGTAAACTGTATAAAAAGTATAGTACAAGATGAGAGAAAAATGCTAAAAATGCAATATGAAAAAAAGCGTGTATTCCAAATATATTTTTTATATATGCTAATGAGATGCCAAGGAGCATGGTCACGTTATAAACGTTTAAAAAAATAACAATATTATATTATTTAGCGCGAATTACGCGTACAGTTATATGTAAAAAAAATTTGCACAGGCATAGGCATATTATCGATTATGTAATCGATTGTCGGTCTCCCTTTCCTATTCAGCCTTTAGATAAAATATATATGAATATATACGTATATGTGTATAAATACATATATTGAATTTACACATATATGTATATTCGTTTCTCTTTATTAAGTCCTTCAAACGAGAAAGAAAAAAGAAAAAAAAGAGTGATATCTTTGATGATTCTAATTTTAATCCCTCCTTGCATCTTCATCCGAATTTCCCCAAAGTTTGTTAAACTTAGACACATCTTACACACACACACACACACACACACACACACACACACACACACACACACACACACACACACACACACGCACGCACACACAGTGTTACTATGTATGTGTGTGTGCGTATGTGTGTGTGAATATTATGCACAATATGCATATGTATGCATATATATATATGTATCTCTTCTTTCATTTAAATGGGGATTTTCACTTATTATTATATTATTATTACTACTATTATTATTAATATTTTTTCTCTTTCTTTTTTTCCTTTTTTCTTCTCTACGTCAGTACCTACTAAATTTTTGGTTTCATTTTTATATGAAATATTCAAATTTATGGTATTATACGTATACACATCTATATACACTTTTACAAACAACAATAAAATAAAATAAAAAATAAAACGAAAATAAAATATTTTAATCTACGTACTATATTAATATTATGTATTTAAAGATATGTGGAGAACATTTGCTACTTATATATTTGTCAGATGTAAGCGTGCGCTATGTTTGGAAAAGTATCTTCACGGGCGAAACTGGGGAAAGGAGAGCAAATTATTGTTGCTATTGCTATGAAAATTTTTTAGTTTTTTGTAATGATATTGAATATAATTATTGAGTTGACTCTTTTCATTTTGAAATCGCATGAATAATATTATTTTTAAAGGAAGCCTTTAAAAATAAACCTTTTATACCTTGTCAATTCCCCCAACTTCGTTGCGTCCCGTGTGGAACACATTTCCAAACAAAAAAGAAAAAAAAAAAGTTACTCAACTAATGCAGTTCTTTGAAACATGTAGGAAACATATGTTTTTGTCTGCGTATAGGCTGCAAAATGCAATAATAAATATATTGTGATGCTCACGAAAGCACATAACATAAAATTATAATGTTTAAAATATTTCATGTGATTTTGGAAACTGTTATATTTTTTATTTCCTGCCAATTGTTTAATTTGTAATGTTGTTCTTTGTTCTTTTTTCAATAAAGTAAGCAAACCAACTTTATTGGCGTTTTGAATTTTTTTGTAATCATCACATTTTTTTTATCAATTTGAAATTTTTTCTAGCAATTTTAGCTTTCATCAGTTGGATTTTTTGGATTATGCGAAAATTAGATGATAATGGATACCAGATATAAAAATAAAATACATTTCACATAAGTACTTTTATTTTGTATTTGTGCTTACATACAATTTTATATACAAATATTTCAACATTCAATCAGAATCAGAGTCTCGATGATTATATTGTTGCTTTGGTAGCTCCTCTTGTAATTCCAAGACATGTTCAATTGGTTTTGGCTTTCCATCATCTCCAATTCTACAAGGCTGTACCACACCTTCCCTAATATAATAAAATTGATTTTAAGTTTGCATGAAATATAAATTAAGTATATCATATCTATAAATAAATAATTATATGAACCTTGTTAACTTATCAACAAGACCAATGAGTTGTAAGGCTTCGTATTCTTTTTGTTCCTCACTCATTCCTTCTAAAGGATTAGGTTTTGGATGTTCAAAACAGCCAGTTACTGGATTAATTCTTTGATATAAATACAGATTTTATTAAAATTATAATATAATTAATTATTAGAATCTTAATTGAAGAAAAATACTTACTGTTCCTTATGCTTCAAGTATTCTTCAGTTTCACTATCTTCTGATTCAGAAGAATAAGCAGGTTGAATTTTTTTATTTGGTCCCAATAATCCTTTGTTTGCAAACATTCCAGCAGCATTTCCATATCCCGTATATTTTACCATACGAGTAACTAAAAACAATAATAATTTACGAACAAATAATTTTATTTTAAAAATAAATTTAAAAAATTTTTTTTATATTTTATTAAATATTTGCAGTCACCATTTTCTTTACAGAGTATGAATAAAAACTCGGCAACGAGATCTCGTAACTCTATCAAAGGAGAAGTTAATAATTTACACAACTTCGCCCTCAAAGTAGTTCCTTCTTCTGGGCGATGCATTACATCTTTTAAAGGAGGTAAAATCTAAAAAAAAAAAAAAAAAAAAAAAAAAATAATTTGTGCGATAAATTTAAGTATTTTTAAATAAAAAAATTTTAACCTGTAGCCTTGTATATTTTCGAATCAATCTCTCTGCTTTAACCATTCTAATAAAAGCAGTAACAATTGGACTCAAATTCCCTATTAAATCATCTTTACAATTTAGTCTTCTATCTAAAAATTTTAATAAAACAAATACCGCACTCATATCCATATTTTGGAACACTTGTTTATGTTTCTCTTTGGTAGGAGATATTATTTCTGAATAACAATTATATGGCATCACAGTTAATAAATTTGCAATGTTGCTGAAATAGAAATTAATATAAAATAATAATAAGATAATGTATATATTTGATATTTTAAGAGATAATAAATACCTTTGAAGATCATTGTCTTTCTTGGATTTGAATAATAATAATTTATTCAAAATTGAAACTAAATTTTTACTTTTTTCTCCTGTTGTATTGTCTGAATTTATATATAAATTAAATAATGCTTTTAAAATTTCACATACTAATATTGCATTATCTTCTTTAATAAAATATAATTTATCTTGTTCACATTGAATACATATATTTTTTAACATTTTTATGAAACATTCATCTCCATTCAATTCTGTTTTAACAACTTGTCTAGTGGAAATGTTTAAAGCAGTAATTAGAAATACAATTCTTGTATCAAATAACATTATTTCATATGGAATTTTTTCATTGTATTTTCTTATACGGTCAATTAGACATGGTAAACAATGTGTTTTTGGTAATAATTCTTGAACTTTTATACTATTAAATATTAAATTACACAGTAATTTAAGAGCTTCAATATTAACTACAAAATAAAGAAGAATTAAAAAAATTATATATTATTACAAGTTAGAAGTTAAAAGTTATATTTATTATAATACTTTATTTATAATGCTTAAATACATTATTCTTACCATTGCTATAGGTGCGTAGATTTATATTTATGTCCCTTAGAGCTGCATTATTTAATATAATACCTAATCTTTCGTCTGTGATTAATTCGTTTAACTTTGTTTTGTCTCTGCTACGTTAATGGAGAAAAACAATAGAATTACTTAATAATAATAGCAAAAGCTAGGTCTACATTTAAAGCAATAACACAAAGTGGTGTCAGAAAAGTTTTAATGCTTTGCTAAAAATAAAAATGTATTTATTGAATAAAGTTTTTTTTTTTATAAACTCAATATGTATAAGTCAAAATATAAAATTACACAATGATAGCTTATATAAATATACATAATCACATTATAATGTTACCTAAGTATCCGCAAAGTGGATAAACAATTATAATGAAGAGATGATTGTGAATTGTCTGATAGACAATGAAACAATGTTTCCCATAATTTTTCACGTAATTGATCATTATTGAGTTCTTCAAATACTGTTCGGTTTCCATACTAAAATAGCAGAAAATCAATTTATATTATGAATTTTTTATAAAAATCTTTAAAGCATTTAAACTTACATTTTCCTGAAAGACAATAATATTTTTTGAAAATTCATCGCCCGAGTCTGAAATTATTTTTTGCACTAACGCATCCATGTTAGTATTAACATAATATAGAATTGAAAAATTGGCACTTAGAACAACACAGGGGCAAAGGGAATATTCCACTTTACTCAACGATATTCTGTGCTATATGATCTTATATCTGTTTATAAACATAAGATTTTTAATCAATAGGCGTATTTATTTTTATATTAACTTTTTAATTTTACACAGTATATTTCTAAAAATTCAATAAAAATTAAATTGAAAATATTTAAACACTGTTTTGCACACAAATTAAGTCATTATAATAAAATAACCTAAATAAGTAAACGCCATCTAGAGAAAACTCATAGTAATAAAAAACATCTAAAATCAAACTTAAATTAATTAAATTTTGTTTATAATTATATTTTTTTCATTTTTGAGATTTAAATTTTATTTGTATAATTTTTTATTTACATTTTTTATATACAAATTTAAATATTTATATTAAACGATAGAAAGAACTTTAATTTTTGAGTTGATAACTGGTTTAATACTACTTGAACATTTTGTTAAAGTTAAAATTAATCATCAAATCATGATTTTGTCAAATAAATTTTTTTTGAATTTTTATGAAAGTAAATTGGTTTTAGAATTATAAATAAAGATTTTTAATTTTTTGATATTATTTAAACTTACAAAATTAAAAATTTAAATGAAATATTGGAATTTTTTATAAATAAAAAGATTTAATTTAAATCTCAATTAAATAATCTCAAATTATCTAATAATTAAAATAAAGGAAATAAATATAATAATATTTAAAATACATCTTTTTATTAAAAAATGTAATGTATGAGTTATAAAATATTCTAATATCAATATCATTTTCAGAGAGTCATTTCTAAATAAATAGATTATATATAATTGATATGTAAAAATGTCGATTGATCCTTATTTATTAAATTAACATTATAAATAAGCATTTAAATAGCTATTAATGCAAATTTAAATTGTTTATAATTTAATAAATAAATCAAATATATTACGTTGTATAATAAATATTATTTTTTACTAATACACTTTAATTATTTATGATATTCTCATTAATATTATTTATATAATATCATTAATAATTTATATATATAATTCACTTTATAATTATAGTTCCTAATAATTATATTCCAATTATATGCTAATTCTATTGATTATTAAAGTTAGCAAAGCTTAAATTGCAACGCTTTTTCAAAAAAAGAAAATGATCTGACCTTTCTCACAGAAGTTAGTTATATTCCCTTAAGGTGGCAGAAGAGATCCCTATTACTCATAATCCATGATGCCTCTGGCAATATTTTATCGAAGATTGACCCTGTAACACATATAAGATCCGTTTCTAGTGGAATTGAAAACTCGATGGAAGGGCGTGGAACTTAAAAAGAAACAGGTTTCTATTCGCGGAGGTTTCTATTTACCGGCCGTCGACTCCGTGGTCGATGCTCCGATAATCTGGTTCAACAACTTTCTTCTTCGCATACAAAACAAGTTGGGTATTTCTTTGACCTCCTTGTATGTGCGCGTGCGCATGCGGATTACATCACATTCTTGTAATCGCATGCTCACCAAGTTTTTTCGCCGGAGAGACGCCATAATGCATAAAAACGTATCGAGAGAAATGATAGTATTAGGGAAATTATACATTGGCGTAGAATTGTTAAATTATAAAACTAAGTAAAAACTTTCATTAAAACTCTAATTACTTTATTTTATATTTTTTCATTTATAATATAAAATAATAATATGTAGATAAAATTTTTTATAATTTACATGATTTTGTATAGGATTTTTTATTAATTTTTTTTAATCGCTAAAAATGATTTCTATTGAAAATATGTACATAATCTTTCTTTTTATCTTAAAAATTTATAAAATAGATTTCTGATTATCAAAAATTGAAAAATGAAAAATCATTGTTTAAACAAATTCTTTTTCATTATATGCTGTTTTTATTATTTCATATATTTGCAGTTTTCTTTACATCTGAAATTCTCCGTCACTTAGATTATTTTGAGATTATTTTTGATTGTGGTTTGTAATGAAAATAACGGTTGAAGACAAAGATTGAAGGGAAAAAAAAATAAAAAAAGAAAGAGATAATATTTAATCGCATTAAATGCACATTGTATGTAGTGAAGAAAAGAGCAGCGATATAACAGGTGTGTTACACAGGAAACACATTGATATTGTCAAGCTCCTTAAAGATATACCGCCATAAAAATTCATTCGTTTCTGGCAGGCATAAAGAAGGGCTTGGTAGAATAGAGGAACAATGACCTTGAAGAGTAGGGTTGTCTAACGGGTGAGAATAGTGCGTTCATAGATGCGTAAATTATGCGTCATTTTTTAAATAAAACGTAGTATTTTTGTTTTTTTTCTTTTTTCTTAAAAAGATATTGAATTACTGCTAATTTTGATGAAATTTGTTTAAATTTACAAAATAACAGATTTATTTTTATTATATTTAATTGCAAATTATAATTGAATTATAGATTTATAACGTTGAATAATTATTAATTTAGTGAAGTAATTAAATATAGTTTTTATTATTAATTTTAGTGATGATGAATGATGGATTATAAACAATAATTCTAAATAAATAATTTACAAAATTTAAAAGTTAAAAGTTTATAAAAAAAAATTATAAAAATGCATATAATATAAAAAGTACATATAGATGGATATTGCTATGAATATTGATAAAATGTTATTTGAATATTTTGATTGGTAAAAGTCAGACTTTAGACTTAGTTTTTCCGAAATTGTACGAAAGTTGAGAGGGCAAGAAAATATATATGCACATGTGTTGCGTATAATAAGCCTGCGGTAGATGCACTTTTGGGAAATCATGCATATACGTGGCAACATCGCACAGCGGGCTCACATTCCACGTGGTCAGGACCGGTTTGCGGGTGTCGACCCACTGACACTCTACACAGATAAACCTTGGCCCTACATGTAGAGTACACCTTACTTATGTTTCTTTTTATTGCAACACTAGAAACATTTTTTTACTAATTCATAGAATTGTAATCCATGATCCATAGAATTAGACGATCAAAATGATTATTTAGTCATATAATAATAAAATTTTATATATAAGTTATAAATTTTATACATAGCTCATAAAGTTAAAAAAATAAAAGTTAAAATTAGAATGAAATATTCGCGTATAATGAATATTATTACTAGAAAATTAGAAATTTAGAAAAAATAAAATCCAATTACAATTACAAATAATACATTATATAAATGTACAAGAATAATTGATTTATACATTAACGCTTCATATAAATACACATAAAAAGAACTTGGCGTGCATTGCAAGGCCATTGACCGGAGGGATTCCTGATCGATGATCGGCTACCTGCTGATACATTGTTCCCTATACAATAGCAAAAGTATTGTCGGTCTAGTAGAAACCCTCTGGCATCAAGTGCAATTATTCCATGTAACAGTGCATTTTGTTCCTACTATTCAAGATGTGCTTTGCCTTGTGGTATAACCATTCATTACAACTACCGAGTGTAACGCCTCCCCATTCACTTGTGCGCATAGACCTCTTAGCATAATTCTATGTATATCTTCTTTTCTTAAAACATGATGAAATTTATATTATCAAAAAAAAAAAAAATTATTCTAAATTGTTACTTTTTAATAATTTTAAAATTATAATAGTAAAATCAAAAAAATTAATAAAGATATGAAAATACAAAAGAATTATTTTATAATATTTAATATTTTTTTATTAATTGAAATTTGATGAAATTAAATCATAAATATAATTAAATATATTTATATAGTATCTTTTACAAATTAAAAATTTTTTTTTGTTTTGCTCAGATGATTGAAACAAAATTTTAAAATGATTTTCTAAAAAAATTAGGAGGACAAGAAGCACATGTAAAGAGAAACAGGTTTCTCATAGGAATTGAAAAGCCGCTTACATCCATTTTTTTTTAGACCAAATCAGCTTAAATCCATGTAAAACTCTCAATTTTAGAGAATTTAATATATTTGTATTAATATGTATGTATTTTTTCTATATATTTTAAATAGGATTCATATATCTAAGAAATTATCTATTTTATTTTTAATAAATATTATTAATTATAATAATATTATAATATTATAAGAGTGTATAAATAAAAGTATTTATAATATTAACATTATTTAATATTATTATAAAATTGAATTAACTATTTATAGAATTACTATTTTCTGTTTTTTTTTTCATTTTTATGGTTATTAATAAAATATGCAAGAATACAAAATCAAGAATTCTATATTATCTGTAAAGGCGATAAGCAAACAGTTAATATCCCTCTATCATCGCTTTGCCCAGATAGATAATGTGCAACGTTGCTATACTTATCACTAATAGATTTTCTTTATTGTCTATACTTTTTCTTTTTTCATTTGAAAATCATTAATATTCCTTTTAAAGACTTCGTGGAAATGCACGCAACCCAAAGCTTTTCGCTTGTCTTACATTTTTTTAGTGAAAATCTGGTCGTCCTGAGACAAGAGGGAGCAAGCTGCTGCTAAATCTGGAACTCGACTGGATGTTCTATTAAATAGAACTGCGATATGTTCAAAAAATCTCATGCACACATTCTATAATAATTCCATATTCTATAATTTCAATTTAATTCACAATATTCATTATTATTATTTATATTTTAAGTTTATTAATTTAATAATAATTAGATAATTTAATTATTTAAATTAAAATAATTAACAATATATATAATAATATAAATATCAAATAATATATAAATAAGTACATATAAAATAATATTTTAAATATTTTCTTTCAGATTGTTCATATTTAAAATGCAATGTATATTGCAGTTTTATAAATATATATAATATTATAATAAATATAAAAATTTAATTTTCAATGTGAAAACAATTTAACTGAAACCGTCATATTCATTCGTTGAATATGGAATTTTTTCAATGGCGCAACAGTATACAAGGATTCACCTTAACAGCTTCGTACTCCCCTCTTTTTCTTCGACCAAAAGTCTCATTCGATGGCACACTCACTTACACATTTACATCTTCTAATCATATTCGTGTGAAACTGTGCATGCGAGCACACAAGAAAATGATTTTCTTTTATCATGATCTGTTTTTATCGTCTCTGCTTCTTTTTTTACTATACGAACTAATCAAGATAAAATGGGAATTAAACAACATATTTTCGACTTGTTTTTAATACGCCATTTCGCAAACTTTGGTAAATAGAAAACGATGCTACGTCTATGTGCGTTAATACATAAAAACAAGGGCGGAAAATTAACTGGTAAGTTCTTTTATTTGTCTTTCATTCAATCTTTTAATTTATTTCTTATTTATATTCATTATTATAACAATTTTTATCTTATTATCATAATAATTTTAAATTTTTTTATAATATTGCAAAAAAATTAAAAAATTTGTATAAAATAGGAAAAAAAATGAAAGACACAATATCAATTATAATAAAAAAAAATTATTTGATTTTCGTAATCATGAGAAAAATTTTATAAGATTTTATATGAAAATTGAATATGATCATTGTTAGGGCGTGGTAGCAATTTTTGAAAACATATATAAATTTTTATTTTTTATCACATGTATATGATAAAAAACATTAATAATTAAAGAAATAAAATAAGAATAATGATCAGAATAATGAAGACCATTCTTAAATTTGTAATATCTATTTAAAGTTTATGTTTGTAATATTTGTAATATCTATTAAAACTAATTATTTTATTTACATATATATTTTAAAAAAAATCTTTTACTTTGATTACAATTTATATATATATATATATGTATTAAAAAATTTTCAAAATGTGCAGAGCATTATATAATTTTTTAATTGCTTTATAAAATTATTCTGCATATTAATATTTTGAATAATTATATAATGTGATTCTCTAATTATATGATTTTCTAAATCATTTTGAATCATATCAATATTTATAGGATTTTTAAAAGTTTATTTATGAAAAATCTATTTTAGAAAAAAATTACAATAAAAATATTAAAAAAAAAAGTGATAAAAATTATAATCATAATTTTAATAGAATAAAGAAATTAAACCGTTGCTCAAAAACTTGGGATAAAAAGAAAATCTAATGCTATGCTGATATGCGAGTAAAAGACGTGGGTGTACACACACGGCGCCATATAAATATATATATATATATACGCTTATACATGCAAGTATGCACTAGTTGCATATGTATGTGTCGTACCCCGCAGGATATTGGCCTAGACGTAGCGTGATTGGCCGATCGTGCAACCAGGGACGATGGTGTCTGTGCAAGTCTCCTTGTGCGACTAGTCAATGGCGTAACTTTAGTATCTGTGCATTTTTTTAATTTGAATTTATATAACTTGAATATTATAACAAATAAATTTAAATTAAATGCTCTCAATAATATAGTATCATGTAAAAAAAACAATTTTATTTAAACAAATTTAAAAACTAATATGATAATATAATAGATTTAGAATTAGATTAGAAAATTGCAAGTCATTATCAATAGACTATCATAATTTATATATTTATATAATTATATATATTAATATAATTATTATTTATATAAAAACTATTTATATAAAAACTAATAATAATAATAATTACATTTAATAATAATTATTATTATAATAAAATAATATAAATGATTATTATAATTATCTATCTAAGAGATAGATTTAATTTCTTAAAATTTCTTAAAATTTCTTAAAATTTATAGAATCTGTAAAAGTTAAACTTTCTAAAAATTCCCTCAAATATTAATTTTCTTAAATTTTCTTATCAATAGACCACAGTTTATGCGCTGATAATCTGCTCATTAAATAAATGCACTAATCGCTTAACTATTTCTTTAAAGGTCAAAATTATGTACTTATTTACTCACAAACCGTTTTCAGATATCGTTCATTTATTGCTAATGTCTTTCATTCATTACTAACATAAGGTTTTAAAATTCTAACCGAAATATTTCGCATAAAGAGTTGCCAGTTACGCCACTGGGCACACACAGCAATGGCGATAGTATACGAATACACACGTACGACCACCCCTATGCAAGAAGAGCCATGGCCATGACCAGCTCGGTTTAGTGCGTCTTCTACTCACAACTCGTCAGTGGTCGCCGAGTAGGCCGTGGGAGAGGGTTCTTATTCGTATTATAATTTTATTTTGCTGCGGGTGTGCACTGATACTGTTATTATTATCATCATTTGGCTACTTAAATCTTAAAAGGAAATAACGTAACAATTACGAAAACAAACCTCAATGAAGATAACCAAATATTGGATAATAAAAATTCTGAGAGTAATAAAAACATTGGATAGCAATAGAAAATAGACTAAAACGGAAATATAGAAAACGAAGATAAAAGTTTTTGTGAATTGTGCTTTTATAAATGAGACTTTCTAAGATTTATTTATAAAAAAAGGATTACCAATTTATGAAAATTAAAGAGATGTGAAAAGATTCATTTTAATCAGCAGTTTCGCGCATATATGCGCCCTCATACGTCATGCGCAGTTACTAAGGGTTGGATTCTCGCGGCAACATTTTTGTAGGCTGGTTCGACGGAATTGAGTGACGAATACGAGTGCACACACATGTTAACTTAATCATATATCTCCTAGCATACTCGGCGGCCATTTGAACAGCTTCGTCATACGGTGCCAGCTTTTTCAAAAGGGAGAACCGGGTTGACAAGTAAGTTTTCGCTATATTATATGAGTATTTTAGATTCGCGTCAATTTTTTTTTTTTATTTTTTTTTCTATTAGAAATTTATTATAATGTTATACATTGTATTTATAATTGTATATAGTAATAGATTAGAATATATTATGTGGAAATATAAAATAATAAAAAAATAAGAAAATATTTTCATGTTTGATTTATATTACTTTATATAATTTATAAATATTGATTAATTAATAAAATGTAATAATAATTTATTTTGCTTATTTATTTACAAATTATTTTTTAACTCATATTTATTAAAATTTAATTTATGTATTACAAAAGAATTGATATTATTGTTCGAATTTTAAATTTTGTATATGTATTTTACGCATAACATGCGTTTTGCACATGCGCATATGTACTTTTTATTAAATGAAGATAGTTACACTGAATGACTCATATTTTATGAAATTATGCTATATAAATTTCACTTCTAATTAATTTAATAGTTAGAAAATGATTAAAAAATACAAATATTTAAAACATTCAAATAATTATTTGTAAACTTTTGGATTCAAATTTTTACTTTTTTATATGATATGATTTCAAAATCTATCTATTCAAAATCTTAACAAATGTGTTAAAGTCAAATATAGAACATACATATTTATTAATAATTTAATCTTATTATTATAATTTGTTTATTTTTTTAGATTCTGTTTTACTAATTGATCGAAATGGCGAGTACTTCACAACAATATTGTCTGCGCTGGAACAATCATCGCTCTAATTTATTAACAATGTTTGATAAGTTATTGCAAAACGAGGCATTTACTGACGTGACTTTGGCAGTTGATGAAGGTGCATCTGTTAAATGCCACAAAATGGTTTTAGCGGCATGTTCCTCTTATTTTCAAACTCTATTTATTGATTTACCATGCAAGCATCCAATTGTAGTATTAAAAGACGTGAAATACTCTGATATTAAAGCTATCTTAGAATATATGTATCGAGGTGAAGTAAATGTGGCTCAAGAACAATTAGCTGGTTTATTAAAAGTCGCAGAAGTATTAAAAGTGAAGGGATTGGTTGAAGAAAATAACTCTCAAAGTCATCAAGAAGAAGTGGAAACATCTATGTCTCCTCCGCCAGCCATAAGTACCAGTACAACCAGTAGTGCAGCTCATAGTAGTGGACATATATCTCCACCGCATTCTACAGGGACCACGTATAATATTTACGGCAAATCACCAATTGATCGAAATAGCCGGTTAGCGCTACCAATGTGGCCTTTATCAAGATTTCCTATTACTCATTCCAGTTCGAGCCACCAGACAACATCACATCAACACTCCCCCATCTTAACCGGATCTTATGACAATGGTTTTGAAACTTCCCCATTGAAACGCAAGAAACTCTTGAATATATTAATGAATAGAGACACACCGATTCTTAGAACGGTTCTCGGTCAAGGTCATGCAGATAGTTCACAGGGGATTCCTCTCTTACATCCAGATAGTCAAGAAACTCAATTTAGAATTAACAGTAACGGTTCATCAAATGAAAATGATAGACGCAGTAATGTAGATATAGTTCATGGAGAATCTGCACATAGTCCTTATACCGATGTTTCTATAATGGATGAAGATGATAAGCAATCATCGCCACAATCATATGCTCCGGATGTTAAACCAGGTAAGAAAAATAGATTTATATAAATTTCAAATTCTTGAATTACAAAGAAGTCATATATATACGAATATAAAATATAACGAACTATTTTTTATCGAAGAAATGATCAACTATGTACCAGTTCAAAAGCCAGAATGGAAACGATATAAACAATATACAAGAAATGATATCATGTCTGCGATTGAGGCAGTACGCTCGGGAATGAGTGCTTTGCAAGCAGCACGTAAGTATGGAGTACCCTCTCGAACTCTCTATGATAAAGTGAAAAAATTAGGGATTACAACGTCACGGCCATTTAAGCGTGGCTCAAATGGTAGTGGCGCTTGTTTCCCTTATGGAATCGGTGGTAATTCAAATGGCAATATCTACAGCGGCGCACTTTCAGAAAACGAAAATGAAAATAGTAGCGTGATAGAGGATGCTGGGCCTATTCTTGATACATGTAAATCAAGAGATAGTCCTGTGGATCTAAAGATTCTAGATACTACTCGTTGTACATCTAGCCCCTCAGTACATTCCGTGAAAGAACAAAGTAACGAATATCAGGTTGAAGATCTTTCTGTAAGTCGTAAGACAGATATTCGTGTGATAGTCCCGCCAACATCAGTAATTAAAAGCGAAGAAAATATGGTTTCCAATTTTTGCAGTCACGATTAACTTAGATATATTTTTTTATTTTTCATTATTACCAGTGTGTTCATTTGACAACAACTAAACGTACTATTTATCGGTTAATTAAATCACAAACAAATTTTTTATAAAATTTTTAATAATTTAAGAATACCAATTTAGAAAAAATTACATACAGATATTTATAGTGTTCAGTAAATCAAAAATTTTTATTATTTGAATTATATAGAAGTCAACTCGACCAAGATCAATTATTTGATTTCTAAAATTTGATTTCTAAATGATTCATTTAATGATATTTTTTTGTTTTATGGAACACGATGCTTTCTGATATAATTGAAAGCCAGTGTCGCAATAGATTAATGAAGCGATATAATAGAAGAAAAATGCAGTTAAATGAAAGCTAATTAAATCAGTGTTTAATAAATGACTCAGGGATAGTTGATTCTTGCAATAAATAAAAAAAAAACAATAAACCATAAAATATATATATATATATATATATATATTTGTAAAAATTGCGGTAAAAATCATCGATATATGAGGTTTTTAAATCCTCTTCTCGGACTACCTTACACAAGACTGATTTATATGTTATGGATTCAAGAGACTGAAGTAATTGATTGTGTTCCAAAATTGTTAAAGTTTAATGCTAAAGATCACAGAAAATATTACTTTCCCGATTTATAATAATATTCTATATATTATAAACTTACAAATATATAATATTTATTGTTTGAGAGTTGTTGAAAGAAAAGAAAATCACAAATCATCAAGAAAAGAAATTATTCATATTTAAATATTTAATGAAATTGATCATATATATTTTTTCATGTTTATAATTAATTATAATTAATATATGATCTTTTGCAAAAATATGCGAAATATTTTCGAAATCGCATTAAACTTTAAATATTTTTGAATCAATGTACGAATATGCATGTTTTTTTTTAAATTAATTTTAATCATTGTGATTCAATATTTTCATTTTTTTCATTTTGCAATCTATCTAGTTATACTATTTTAGAATCTTAATTGATTTGTTTAGATTATAATGTCGCGTAAGAAAAAAGAAAAAAAAGAGTGTATATTATTTTAAACATTTTGTTTTTAATTCTTTTTTTTTTTTTTTTAATTTCTTATTTTTAGCATTAAATGCTATCAATAAAATATTATTATATATACGAAATATATATAATCTATGAAAGAACAAAAAAAAAAGAAAAAAAGAGGTTAAAGAGTTATACAATTCAAATTTCATGTTATTGACTGAAGATATCACTGTTAACTTGTTACTAATTATAAGATTACATTATCGTTACTGATCAATGGCCCTGGGATACAGCTGCAATATTGCTCAATATTAATGCATAATAATTACACATAATAGAACGAACTACCTCATTGTACAACGAACAATATTGTTCATTATTAACGTTAAGACTGATAGAACCGAATCTGCGTTACCAATTTGATAAAATCGTGTGTTTTATTTTACAACGTGTGTTTTATGTATGTATACACAACAAAAGAATATATATATATATAGAGCATATATATATATGTGTATATATATATATATATATATATATATATATATGTATGTATAAATCTATTTAAATTATATATTATATATATATATATATATATTATATATATACATCTATATATTATATATACATATAAACTATAAAAATTATATTATGAACAGATATAAATTTTAATAGTAGTTTTAAGCATAAAAGTTACAATTTCCTTAAATAATATGGTCGATCATGGCTGGATATAACAATTTATAAAATAATCTGATTATAGACAATTTATTTACTATAAAAAATAGAATTAATTATAATTTTCTATTTTCTCTATAAATTGATATATTGAATTTTAATCATTTGCTCTTGAAACATCATCAAACAAAAAAAACATCAAACAACAAATATTTTTTTTAAATTTTATTGAATTATAAAACTGATTATTTATCTATCCATTTATGCTGTTTACTTTTGCAAAATGATATATTTACAAATATATCATTTTGATAATCATCTATTTGAAATCAATGTTTTATTAATTTGAAATAATTTTTAAATTAATTTAGAAATTTTTTTTTAATACATCAATTTTTATCAAAACATATATGATATATTAATTATATTGAATGAATGATACATAATGTCTATTTTTGGTTTTAAAATATTAATTAAAGTTGAACAGTTATGTTTATTAAATAATTGAATTAATTTAAATCATTATAAATGAAATTTGATCTTTAAATACTAATACAAATTTAAATATATTCAATAAAATATCTTTATTGAATTATTAGTTTGAACATTTATATATATAATTAGTTTCAAGCATTTGATGTTTCTTGTAATTGCATTTAAAATAAGTTATTAAATGTGTTCAATATTACTAAATATTTATCATATAACAGAAAAGAAAGATTCTTAAAATATAAAGACAATATAAAATTTTCATAGTTAATAGTTACAAACTGAAAAGTTATTAAATTCATATACTTTCTTTTAAAAATTGATACCAGTCACCATAAGATCTCATTTTAAAAAGTACAAACAGAAGTAAAAATAAAAAGAGTAAAAAATTTTATTCAGTTTTCTATACAGTGAAATTTGTTCATAATAAAAATATAAGACTTTTACTATTGTTCTTTTATTTTTTTTCCATGAAAACTCATTGTTCATTGTTTTTAATTATATTGCTATCTGGACAGATTTCACTGTGCCATTATACATAAAAATACTCACCAATAAGTACAAAGTAAAACTGTCTTGAAATTGCATTATTTAAATGAATTTCACTTGAATATCTTTTTTTATTCTATATAATTTTCTTTTATTGAAGAATGTAAATGAAATTTAAATTATTTTCATGAGATTCATATAAGATTCAGATGAAACAGAAATTCCATGATAGTTTTTTAGATATTTAAAACAATAGTTTTATAATAGAATTATAATGTACCTGTAATCCAGCGATTTTTAACCTTTTTTATTTCATTGCACATAAACAAAATTCTATAATACAAATATAATCCAAAAAATTTAGTATATTTTTTTATTGATAACAAAAACTATACATTTTTTATTAAATGATAAAATTATTGCAATAAAATGAAAATAAAATAACTATTTTTTTTATTATTAAAAAAATTTTATTTAACTTTTAAAAAATTTTTTTAAAATTTCATTTACTTATGATAATTTATAATAAAAATATAATATAATAATCAAGATTATTTAAAACAATAGTTATTTATTTTTTTTTTTTTTTTTGATTTATGTATATGAGATATTTTAAAAGATGTTAAACATAATGGTTGAAAATCGCTGTTGCAAATTAATCGCAATGCGATTATGAAATAAAATAATACTATAATGTTTTATATTCTGATCGAAATTTCGCTTTAAAAAAACTGACTACATCGTAATTCTTGTTATTTTTGGATAAAATTAAATTTTTTACTATTTGATATAAATAAATGAATGTTATTATCTTATTACTCTCTATTGATTTCATATCCAAATAGAATTTTTGATATAAATTGTTTTTTATAAATAAATAAAATTTGATTTTAATGATCAGGATGCAAAGCATATATACAAAAATGACTGATTATAATAAACATGAGTGATTAAATTTGTGAAAAAAGCTATTTTCTCACAGATTTAATGATGAGATTTTTTTTAAATGACTTTGTTATGAAATATAAACAGTAAAAAAATAATTAAACAAACCTTAATGATATTAAAAAAAATAAAAGAAAATTAATTTGTAGTTAGTTGCAGCATAGTTAATCATTTTACTATTATTAAAAGTGAATAATTTGGATTGATAATGAATTAGATTTTAATCATGTGAATACATATTAATTTTTATCTATTTTTTTAAAATCAAGAATTAGAATCCATTCTTTTTTTTTCATTACATATGTTTCACAGAAAGTAATTGAGAAAAATTTTATTCAAATCTGTGAGAAAATAACTTTTTGATAAATTCAAAAGTTAATGCCATATTATGTTATTAATATCATAATCATATTATTAAAAAGAAATAAAATTAAAAAATAGATATAAATATAATAAAAGATATATAGTGTGCCTAAATAAGCAAATAGTTCAATCTAATTACAATTAAAGAAATATAAAGTTTAAAAATAAATACTCAAACTGAAAAATATTTAAAAGATTATAGAAATATAAAAATAATATATTTGAAACAAAAAGAGAAAATATATATAATATTAAAATAGAAGGTGCTCAAAAACATATCAAATAAATTTCAAAATCTATATAAAGAATCCATAAATTAATAAAAAATATTGAACTTAGTAATAGAGAAGAAAATAGAAAACAAAGATATTAACAAATCATTATAAAATTGCGAAAATTTTTAAATGGACCAAACTTAATAAAATGATCTAGCGTTGAAAATTGTGTTTTTATATGTATATAATATAAATCTTAATTATAATGTAAACGCAATTATTGATGCCTTATAAAAATTAAAAATTTTAATTATATTAATCAGATTAAGATTGTATATAATTATGATTTTAAAAAAATTGAGGAGAGGAAGGAAAAGTTGCCTTTTGCTTATCGTATATAAATTTAATATCGTATTATTTTTTAAGACTGATTTTTTTTTGAACTTTTGGAACTTTTCATGAGAATAACTAAACACATAGATATGCATGTGTATGCATATACACACACACATACATAAAAAACTTGCACTTTTAATTAATTATAAGTTTTTATGTTTTACATTTTTCGCCACATAATATGAGATTTCTATAATGTGGATCTATGTTACTAAAATTGTATACAAGTTTGTTAAATATATTATCGTAAAAAATTTATAAGAAATTGTTTGTCTTTTTATACGAATAGATGTTTTTTATTTAATAATAAACCGGTGAATTTTTAATAATTGAAAAAATTCAATAAAAATTTATTTATTTATTAAAAATTTATTTACCTTTTCGATTGATCTTCATAATATATAAGGATGCAATTATAATCACGAATAAAATTTCAATTAGATCACGAAGTAAGCAATCATTGTGAAAATAAACAATAATATATATTATAATTACATAAAACAAGATTTTAGTATATGACTTTACTTCATATCTCTATATAATATTCTTTATTTTATATTATTTTATAATAATATCAATCACAATCACTATAATATCATTCTTCTTATATATCACTATATATATCACTATCTTCTATCATTCTTATAAACAGTGTACAATATTTTCATACTTTAAATTTCTCGATTACGATTATATTATATAATAATATAAATTATACAATAATTTACGATTTGATTATTGGTTTTCATCGTTTTGATGAATCGTTTCATTATATTTTGATTTACAGTTTCTTTTTTATCTTAGTTTATTTTTAAAATATTTTACTAGTGAGAAATATTTTACTAGTGAGTAAAGTGAAGTAGTACAGGAAAAAATTAGAAAAAATATAGAACAATTACAAAAAAATAAAAAAAATCAAAAAGAAAAAGAAATTCAAAAGTAATAATAAATAAAAAAAAATGAGAAAAAGATAAGCAAAATCAACAAAGTGAGATAAATTAATAATAATAAAAAAAAAAAGATTATAAAATTAGAGATACGAAAGAAAAAGATCACAAAGAAATCAAAGAAATCAGAAAAAGATAATAAAAATCAGATAATCATAAGGAAGATCAAAATATTAGAAAATAAAAATAGATAAAAAAAATTAAAAAAAAAATCATAGAGAAATAGAATTAATTGGAAAGAATTAGAGAAAAATAGAGAGAAACAGAAATAGAATTATCAATGCATCAACTTTTGTAATTATCAACAATCAAAAACCTATGTCAGACTATGTCAGATTTCCTAGGTCAGTACGCTTCATTCTGGTTATGCCGCACTACAGTTCTGTACCTCTAATAAGTCTTATTCCAGACTACGCGCACGGAGAGAATAATTATGGGCTTGCGCAGATCGTTCAATGGGGGTGGGGGTAGTTGGCTAAGGAGAAATAAAGCCCAGAGCCCAGCCGGTGAATGCGGCCACGGATTGCGAAATTTTCCTGGTCTATTTCGTTCTCCCGGTTAATGGTAGAATCTCCATCCGAGTCAATTTGCTTCTTCTTGTAGTGGTAAGCTTTTATAAGCTTTTATATTTCTTTTTCACCCTCAATCTCAGTGATATATAAAATAAATAAACGAATTTAATAAATTCAATTTAAGATATGTCGAAATATTTTTTTCTAAGACTTAACATTTTTCAGAATACATTGGAACATCGACAGCTACTTGCGACGTTTTCCTGGATGCTGAGGCATGCGCCCTAAAAACTTTGGAATTGATGTATTGCAGAGCGCAGGTACAAATAAGACAATTCGCGTGTATATGCAATCATATTCGCATTTTCTATATGCATGACATTTACATATTTGAAAAAAAATTCTGTTTTGTAACTTCATTTCTTTTATTTTATATCTTTTATTTATTTATTTATTATTTTTTTATAGATCTGCATTTATTACCTGCTGTGGATAGTGACGTTGAGTTTAAAATTTACTTTAGAACAAGAAACTACTACCGCAAAAAATTGGGATTGCTCTGCAGAATGTATTTGTCTTTCTCCGAAACAGGTAAAAATATTTTATACAAAATGATACAAAATAGAAAAAGATATAAAATGAAAAATATAATTATATTGTATTTTTAAAAAGCAATAAAAATCATAAGAATTAATATTTAAAAAAATTGATAAAAAACTTTAAACTAACTTTATAAAAAAAAATAATTTTAATTAGAAACTTTACAGAACTATATAATATAATATGTTATTAATATGTTATTATTTTATATATAAATATTTTAATACAATTTTAAAAATTAGTAAACATGAATTAGTTAGATAGTTAAAATTGTAAGAAAAAAGAATTATGAGAAATTAATTAGCTATATAAACAAGATATAATTATATAATAATTTATTAATGAAGATTTTTTTAATATTTTTTTATATTTTTTTTAATAACAAAAGCATTATTGAATTAAATCAATTTTACAGGTTCTCTGCAATACAGGTGGGCTAAAAGATATTCCCACCCAACAGTTACCTCAAACAATAGAGGAACTTTCCTTAACAAAGAACAATTTTCCAATAATAAAAGGAGATGCATTTGCTGGCTTAAAACTATTACGGAAACTAACGATGGATGGTAATAATATATCGACAATACGTCCGTTCGCATTTCGAGGTTTAAATAAATTGCGCGAACTTTCTATTCAGCACACACCTTTACCATTCATCGAAAAATTTTCGTTCGCAACTTTACAAAACGTATCAGTATTATTATTGGCAAATAATAAAATACGATATATCGAGGGTTATTCATTTGCCGGTACATCCAACATTCGTGTAATACTATTGAGCAATAACCCATTACTCAGAATCCAGAGTCATGCATTTTCAGGTGTAACAAATATAGTTCGCTTAATATTTCCGTCAGGAATAAGAACTATTGAACCAGATGCATTCGATGGCTTACAACATGTTGGACTTTTAAAATTAACTTATATGGACTTGTCTTCCCTGCAATCTTATACATTCCGTGGCTTATCCTATGTGCACTCATTGAATATTCAGGAAAGTGACTTGGGCATCGTTGAGAAGGACGCCTTCACTGGACTTGCTCATGTTGATAGACTGAATATATTAAATAACAAAATCGATCTAATCGAAAAATTGTTTCTACGATATGAAAATAGTATAGAAATGTTGAGATTTCATGGAAATCATGTTTTAGAGGCACCTCATCATGCCAAAGACATTAATTTAGAAGTGAGCTCTATTAGCGCTATCGATAACCATTTTCCTTGTGACTGTCAGGCTCACAATGTATTAGAAAGCGATTTTGTCAATGGAACTATTACCGAGTTTCAGAAAAAGAATTATTGTATTTCTCCAATTGAATACAATGGAAAACCAATGAACTTTGTAGATTTTGGCCTAATTGCCAAATGTCACGATAATGTCGTCCAAGATAATCTGGGTTCTGGAGTTGTTGGAATTTTTACACTGCCAATCACTTTGTTTCTCATTCTTTTATTCTCCATGAATTTCTTTCAGTAGATTAAGATTTATAAGATTCAGATGCATATCGTTGAAATATAGGAATATTAATTGGTGGGAACAGTTTTAGCTGTTTTTATGATTTAGTTTAAGATATAAAATTTAATACCATATTATTAATTTGTTATTCTTATAAATTGTCGAATTTAAAAGTGAAAAATGAAACAACAATTAATTTCTTGAAATTATTAATCTCTTCGATAAAATCATCGATTTTAGTTCAACAATCGTTAAACATTAATTATTAATTAATAATTATATAATAAAATTATTTATATATAATTATTATATTATATAATAAATTATTATATAATTAAATAATAACTGACATATCGAAGAGATTAGTAATATTTAATATATTTGATATAATATACATCCTAATATTTTTTAGTGCTTGAATGAAAATTTTTGACACATTTTTTTTTATTTTAAATTATTTTCATATATATATAATATAAAACATTGATATAATATAAATAACCTATAATTAAATTTTTTTCAATCTTATTTTATACAAAACAAAGTAACGACTATAATAATAGCAATTTTAATAAATGTTTAATATTGTTGCACTTCTATCATATGAAATCATTGTCAAGAAACTTTTTCCATTTGATTATTATACTCGTACAATTTTAAACATACTATGAGCTTTAATATATCTATCTAGCAAAATTGCATTAATTTCAAATTTATTCTATAAATTATAGAAACGAATTCACAAATAAATGATTTGTTCATTAAATTATTTTTAACCTATCCCTTAAATTATTTTTAATCTAATTTGAAGATTTATCACAAAAGCATCTTTAAAAAATACATTTTCAACAATTTTGATTGTAGATTTTTTTTTTTTTAAATTTAAACCAATGTCAATTTTTTACAATTTTCATATCATTTCACTTATATATGTATACTCATATAGGAAATTATTTTCTTAATTGTTTTTTGAAATATTTGTTAATAATATTTATAATATAATATAATTGTTAAAATAATATAGTATGTTTATTTCGAGTATGTTAATTATATTAAGAAAATTTTGTTAAATGTTTTATATGATGTAATTTTTTATTATCTTTGATTGTATAAAAACAACTAGAATTAAATAATTTATATTAACAATAATGAAAGTATGTAGACAATATAAGAATACAAGTAATCAATTTATATAACAATTCTTTAGCAAAAAATTTTTATCATTTTGAAAGGAATAAATATAATAGCGCTATTATTCTTTTTTTACGAGAATTTAATTTTTATTGCAAGAATATTTTTTTTAAATTTATAGATTTAAATTATTTGTAGATTATAAATGTCTTTTTTCATAAAATTTTTTATTATTATTAATTTTAAAGAATTAAATAAAAACATGTTCAGAGATTTTCAAAGCTCTGAACATTAATCTATCATGTGAATTTTTACATAGTCTTTTTTATGTAAAAAAGATTACTCTAATAAAAAAAATTCAATTTTATCATTTTATGATTTAAACCATGTTTTTGTATATAGTATTTTCTTTAATATTATTCTCTAAATCATACAATTACATTTTTTTATCGAAATTTTAATTAGTCGAAAAATCTATATGTATTTAAGTATAACGAAAAAAAAAAAAAAAAAGAAAAAAGTTTTTTAAATATAAAATTTGCATGGCTTTCGGTCAGCATAGTAATCGAGGACCAAATTAGCATATATTTTTTACCAATATCTATTATATAACGAAAAAAAACTCTGTAATTTTTTCTTATAATTAGAATAATCTATATATTAATAAGTAATAAAATGATGTATCATTTAATAAATGATAAAAAAAATTAACAATAATGTTTATTATATAAAAACTATAATAAGATAAATATTTTAATGTAAATATGATATAAAAAATCGAAATAATATTTTTATGTTCGCTTTTTATTTAAATCACAAAATTAATTTATAAACTATAAATGTAAGCACTTTATTTTGGTATAGACTTTACAGTAGGTGGGATTATTCTTTGTAAATCTTCTATTTCCATCTTGTTTTCTATATATGGAGTAATTTCCCATTCTATTCGAGTTTGTAAATCAATTGGTGTTATTCCTAAATCTTCCAAAGTTGGTAAAGCAGAATCTATCTTATCACTGATGTGATGCTAAACGAAATTTAATGAATATATTTTAATGATTATTATAATGAATATATTTTTTTATTTCTAAAACCAATCCATAATGACTTAAATCAATTAAAAACTCCAAATATACTTACACATTCTAAGACTTCCCATAACATGTCTGTTGTAGGATGTACTGCATATATATATTCTCTAAGAGAAGTTTTTAACCAAGCATATGGATCATATTTCATGTCAACTATCTTTATGTTGTTTTTGAAATATTTCAATTTTATATCAAACATCCATTTAACTAACTCGTTTAATTTATACCGTTTTGGTCTAAAATAAATATTTTTAATCTTTAATCTTATGTATATAAAAAGTTTTAATAGCATAATGTACAATACACACCCAACAAATTGGTAAGTTTTTCCGACAGTATCAGAATTTCTTACGATCGCTACAATACCTGAAATTACATCATGAATAGACACTGGTTGTTTCTCAGTTTTTTCCCCTTTATCCCATAGAGGTAATCTATTATAAAAAATGAACATATCATTACAATATTGTGACTTACATTTTTATATAAGTTATAAACAACTATGATTAAATGTACCTATTTGAGTTTAGTCTATTCTGATCCATATAATGATTTATAAATTTATCCTTGTGTCCATATATAACTGATGGTCGAATTATAGTAGCTTCTGGAAATTCCTCTTTCACAGCAAGTTCCCCTTTCCATTTTGTTTTTAATATCTTTGAACTTTCTTTCAATATGATTGGCTTGAAAAAGAAAATAAGATTTATATCATCATTAAGTTGTTATTTTAAATAATATATCAAATCATAAAATTAGATATTAAAATTTATATAATAAATTCATAAATTGTAAAAAGTACTTAAAATTTTAATAAAAAGCAAAACAACTTTTAAAAAAACATATAATTCTAAATATCATTTAATTAATGATTTTGATATATTTTTTCTACTAATTGTATAAGATAATTAATTTACTGTAGGTTTTTCTTCCACATTCAAACATGACATATGAATGAAACGTTCCACATTACATTGCTTAGCAAGTTTGGCTAATGTTCTTGCTCCTTCTACATGTACATCCTCAAAACTAAAGTTTCTTGTCTCATAATTTGAACCAATTAAGTTAATAACAACATTAGAATATTTTATAGTTCTGATTATGGATTCTTCATCTCTAAGATCAAATGGATGGTAAAGAACTTGTCCAAGATCTCCACCCACTTTTAATTCTCGAATATGATAATGATCACATCTGTGTGGAAGAATAAGCTGTAAAAAAATATTTAGCATAAATATAAGTTCAATCTATAATTCGGAATATTAATAATATTTATATCTTGCCTGGGTTCCAATCTTTCCCAATCTAATACATAATGAAGATCCAATAAAACCACTACACCCAAATACTGTGCAAACTATGCCATTAAATGAACTACGACCACCAGTACCTCTTTTTAAGCTGGCTGTAGTAGGATTTTTAATAATTCTTGGTTCTGATGAATAATTATTTTGTATTGTATAACTGGCAGAATATACATTTTGATTCCCTGTATATTGATTTAAATTAATATTGTTACATAATTATAATAAATACAGATATATTTATAATATATATTATAAATCAATAATTTATATTTTAGCATTACAACAAGTATATTATTATTATCGAAATATCATTGTGAAATAAAATAATAAACAATTGAAATTAACAAACTTACTTATCGTACGTATGACTTTAGGAATCCAAGTCGCCATGTTTGTCATTTGTTGTCTTGTAAATAATAGAGAGCTAAAAGTACTTATATATATTCGTTTTTATATAGGTTAACTTATTGTTAGGTTAATATTTTTGAATAAAAAATTAAATATTCTATAAAAATTAAAAAATGCAACAAAAATATATTTTAAAATAATATAATTAAAAATAAAAATAATTGATATAGAATATATGAAAATCTGTATTAAATAATTGAATAAAAAATTATTTTATACAATTTATATTTTTGATTTATAATCCTTATTTTATTCATTCAATTAATTAAAATTTTAATAATATATATATATTGTAATTATAATTTTATATTAAAATTGTAATCATAAAATATTTCTAACAAGATTATAATTAACATTCATATAACTGATCATAATAACTATAATCTTCTTTTAATGGTAATAATCATAACTATAATGTAATAATATGTAATAATATTGTAAGGTTAAAAAAATTGGGAAATACAATAAATATGTCATAAATATAAATTTTATTGTACTTTCTTTTTTTGGTTATAAATTTTGTTATATTGTAAAAACATATAATAATAAAAAATCCAAGAATAAATTATTCCTATAGCACAATATATTGAAGTAAGTGCTAGAGGTAAAAATGGTAATGCTTCTCCAAATATTATTTTATGTATTATTGTTTCATATAGTGTTAATATTGGTAAAGTGAATACATATATATATTCATATGAATAAAGTAAATCTAAATTGAATTTTTGACAGAAAGCTAAAAAAATTGCAATTATATATATTAAAAGTAGCAAAATTTTTAATGGAGTTAAATTATTTAAATAAAGTAGAGGTAAAAGAGCAGTATGTCCAGCACAGCTTAGAATTAAATATATTCTAGCATCATTCTTGTTTGTTGTTGCCAATACACTAAAAAATATAAAACTTGTTTGGTTTTATTTCATTAATTTTATTTTTTACTTACCACATTGGTATGATAGCAGTTAAAATAGCTTTTTCATGTACATGCCAACCAAATATGAAAGAACTTAAAGCACATAGAACTAAACATCGTACAAACTGTCTTGAATTTGTGAAATATTCTTTTTTACATAATAAACAATACAATGAGGGCTGTAATTTATATAATTTTTTAATATAATATAATAATATATTAATATATTATTAAATATTAATAAATAAACAATTTGATACTTACTATCATTGAGAAAATGGTTAATAAAAATGTTATAATTGGAGTAGGAGTTGGTAAAACTAAGAATGATTCTTCTTGAACTAAACCAGCTGTCATTACTGCTGATCTAGTAATTTTTAGCCATTTTAATTTTTTTAAAATTAAAAATATTGTTTTATCTATAGCTATATATAATGCCCAAATATTTGCTGCCCAATATGCATGTACTAAACCTCTTTTGAATGGAAATAACCTTGAAATTACCTAAGATAATTATAATCAATAAAGAAAAAGAAAATATCACATGCAATATAATTATTTACCTGAGGTAATTGCGAAATAAATGGACCAAATGAAATTATCAGACTAATAAAAACTATGCCTCCAAGTACAAACAAACGTCTAAAAAATGAACCATTGTTCATACAATATGATCTAAGTAACCATACTATAAACACTGGTGCAACATATAAATAAATATGTTTTAAGTTTAGTAATAAGGCAAAGCATAATGTTCCATATAAAATAGATATCTAAAAAATAAATTGTTTAATTTTTTTTTCAAAATAAAATATTTTTTGCTTACATACCTGTTTATTTATTTTAGAAACATTTGCAATAGCAAGTAGAAAAATACCAAGTAAAAACCCATTATATTGAAAATGTATATGATCCACTACTAATAATCCCATATTGCATAAAGAAAAAACTATGAACATAACATGTTCATCAAAAGTGTTGCAAAATACTTTGCCAATTCTAAAATTTAATATAATAAAATAAATTTTAAAAATATATATATATATATCTTTCATATATCATTACTTATTTATTTATTAAAAACTTACTCTTTAACTCCATAAGTAAATACTAAATCTAAAATTATAACAGAACCTCTTTGAAAAAGTATGGTATTAAATGATGCATAATTCAGATTTTTCACTTTCAGCATATCATGATCTATAAATCTTGCAATATGACTGAGAAAATATTCAAACCATGCAAATAATGGTGGATAATCTAAAGTCCATTGTGAATTGGCATTCACATACCATTCTTTTAATGGTAAACTATGTGTTATAGCGAGCCAGTTGCGATGTACTTCAAAATCCGTAGAACGACTAAAAATCAAATAGTACAAATAAAAAATAGTAAAAAATACAATAAATATAGTACATAAAAGCTTAATAATTTGTTTAAATATACAAAAAATCATACTATACGGGAATTAGAAGTACTTTAAAGCATGTAACAAGAATTAATACACAAAATATAATTTTATTTATATTTCTTTCTTCTAATATAGAATTTATCTTTTTTGTCCTTTTTAATACAGAATTATTTTTATTACTTTTATTATTCGTAATATTCATTATTAATAAAAAATATTTTACATGTTATCCTTTAGAAGGTTCGAAAAATTAGCTATTATCTAATGTTACCAACATAGATATTATTAATATTTCCTTTATAGTAAATTTATCTAGTAAATTTGATTTTCTAAAGATAAATAGGGAATAATAGGGTTAAAAAAATTTACTAGACCATATATAATTTTTTCTACAAAAAATAGTTCCATTGTTATTTAATTTATAACATTAATTATTAAATATTTTCTTAATTTTACTATTTTACAATATAACTTAAAATATAAAAAGAGAAATCCTCATATTATATTCAAAATGCAATTTCACAATATTTAATCCTTTAAGTACCAAAATAAAAAAAATTAAAATGAACAAATCAATAATAATTTATAAAAAGTTTTAAATTTCTATACATGAATATTTAAATAATTAAATTTATAATATAAATCAAAAACAAATATAATGATTTGTCACTTAAAACATATTTACAGTTATTTTTTTATACAAACACTATATAAGCTTGGCACTAAAAGGATTAAAAGAATTTTTTTCTGATATTTCTGATAGTTTTCATATAATAATTATAGCGTTTTTTATTCTTTTTAACAAATTTTAAAAAAATATTAATGAAATATGTATATCAGTCAGTTGCAGTAATTAAAGACTGTGCTTCTAATAAACTTTTTGTTGCAAGAATGGAATTATTCATGATTGGTGTGCTTACTATATTTCCTGACTTTTTATTTGAAAATGGATAAAAACTATCAATATTCATATGAACAGAATAACTATTTGATTTACCAGTAGGTGAGCCACAATTGTCGTTTATATTCATTTTCAATTGATTTACATTGTTCTGTAGTAATCTTGCATAAAGTTCAATATGATTCTCTCCGCCATTATGAATCTCCAACGTTGGTATCCATCGAAAATAACACTGAGTCCATAGTTCTAGATTTGCAATATTATACAAAGGTTTTATCACAAATTTTTCCTTAGAATCTGTTTCATGGGGATTGTAAAAGGGATTATAAAATAATAAAATATCTTGATCACTAAACTGTTTCTTCCAATCCCATACGCTCCGAAGAACAAGTGGCTTTTCTGGATCCTAAAAGATATATTATTTAAATGTTAATATCATTTTAAATATCATTTTTTTTAAGATATAGATTTTAATTAAAAAATCAATATTTATATTTAAATACTAAATATTAGAAATATTTAAAATTACCGTAGCTGCCGCAACTCGATCTTTCTCGCAATTAAAAATGAATGTATCGAAAACAGAAACATGGGCAGCATCCCATAGAGTAGTCAGATACGTCTCCGTAAATTCAAATTCCCCGGGAAATTGTTGACTCAATTGCCAAATACAGTCAAGATATAAAAGAAGCAATGGAGACTATAAAAATAACAAATAATAAAAAATAAAAAAATAATTGCTAATTTATAAGTAATTAAAATTAAATTAAATTACCTTCTCTGAAGTCCTCTTAGAAATATGACCTAATCTATCACAGAATGGATGACCACTAGCAACCCATTCCTTTTGTAAAAGAGATTGGAATCCATTTATAGTTCGAAAATAAGGATCAAGTAACAATTGAACTAAACTTGATATAATGCAACAAAGATCTATACCAGCACCTTCTAAAAGTCAATTTTATTAAAATGATATTAAGTAATTTATGTTATAAAATAAATTATGTTATATTGTTACCTTGTAATATAACAGAATATCCTAAATGAAGATGTTCACAGGCTTCAACAGCTTTCTGCAAACAGTATGATACATACTTTAACCATTTTGTATTTTCTACTAACGAATAAAAATTATTATCTTGTAACCAAAACTGCCGAATATTTTCTGAAATAAATAATGAATATTTATAATATTTATCAAATAAGTTATGATTTTAAAATGATAATAATAAATTTAATTTACCTGGTGAACATAGACAAGCAAATTTTGAGAATGCTACAGCTATTAACTTTACACTAATGCCTTTATTCAATTCTAAAACAATTGGCGGCATTTTGCGAGGATGACTTTTACGAACATTTTCAAACATAATATTTTCTTGTATTCTACTGGTAACTAACGGTGAAAGTTCGGACATTTTTACTAATGCTGCACCACGCGCATTCGACCAAGACCAAATTGGTGGACGGTTGCCTTGAAAGCGCTTAGCTGCATCCATTAGTTGATTATCAGTAATTGAGGCTGGTATAATTATATATCGAGATAAGCTGTAAAAATACTTTATATTATTATATACTATTTTAAATATAATAAAATATTTAATAATTACTTGCATTTACCTACGACAAAGTTTAAAATCTTTATTAACAGTAGATAATCTCCAGAATTTTCTGAATTTTTCATTACATATGATACGTTCCAATTCATTGCACCAATCTGAGATATCTCGGAATAAACGAACAGCTTTATCTAGACTACTATAATATGCTTTTCTGAAATCAAATAAAAAAAGAATAAATAATTTTTTAGCTTTTAATATTAATATGGAATATTTATTTAAACTACTAACTGATAATCATAAGCAAAAAGTAATTGATGTCTGCTAGGAAAAGCATGATGTAATAATGCTTGTAGAAGATTCTTTCCATCTCCAATAGGTGAAAATTTAAAAGAAAAAGACCATGTTCGTAAATTCTAAAACCATAACATATTTTTCAATAAAAACAAATATACAGAAAAAGTAATATATTATCTATAACATTTCATAGAAAATAATTACTTTACAAATAATAAATATTCCTTTTATTTTAGATGGTACAATATTTCCAGGTATCAATTTTCTTTTTTTATCTCCTACAGTTACATAAATATCTTCTATATTTGTTAAACATGTGTCCATATATCCATAAAGATGATTATGTTGACGAGCTACATCCTATAAATAAAATATTCTATATTTATATTTTATATATTGTTTTATATACAATAATCAAATAAAACTACGATTATACAAATATATTTATTAGAATATTTTGTAAATATTATAATATTTATTTACTTCTCCATTTGTGTCATCAGTTGTAACAAAAGTGAGTTTAAAATTTGTAACAGATAAAATGCCAGATGTTCCTTGATTTAAATCACTAACAGGTGAGAACATAAGAACATTTTCTGCTTTGGTGATGAAGATTTCACCAGGTAACAATTTAATATTATTCTCGGATAACGAATTACGTCGACTAGAACCTAGTGGCTACATAATTTATTAAACCAAAATTAGTTCAATAATAATTAATAAAAATAATTTTATAAATATTTAAGCTAAATTAAATATTTATTATTCAAAATTAAGGTTATGTTTGAATGTTTACATAAAAATATATTTGATAATTACCTGCATCTCGTGTTCCTCCAGACCAACATAACTTATGAAATTATTGCAGCTTTTACTTTCCATCGCAAACGTTTAAACGATTGCTGTTGATTAACAATAATTATAACTATAGTCATTAAAATCCGTTCGGTACACGATTTTACACGTTATTAGTTTTCTTTTAATCTCATTCTTGTTTAATTATGCGAATTATCATTTTTAATTAAAAACATTTTGTTTTTAAATGAAGAATTTATTTTTTAATCCGAAACAAAATTATGATATAATCTCCCGTTTGAACCATCCTGAATAATTTTCTTTGCAGTTTCTTTTTTGTCTATCGTTTTTGAATTCATTCATTGCTGTAGTCCTATTTGTATTTGTCACTACACATATTCACATCATGTAACGTGGACTAATGACACTATCTAGTTTAAAATTAAAATATTTTTTATAAATTGAAATAAAATTGAAAAAAGTAAAAAAAGATTAAATATTTATTAATTAAACAATAATTTAAAATTAAAATTATCTAGTTTAAAATTAAAATATTGTTTATAGATTGAAATAAAATTGAAAAAAGTAAAAAAGATTAAATATTTATTAATTAAACACGTTTTAATATTACAAAAAATTACAATTTATTTTTTATTATAAAATTAAAAATTTTTTTATTTAATTTAAAAAAATTGTTTTTTAAAATTTTTTTTATTAATTTTCAATTTTATTTAATTTTTTCATATTAATTTTGTTATAATTAATCATATACAATAACATTTAAATCCAAACTTTTACTTCTATTTTTTAAATGAACTTGGGCAATTTTCAAAAATTGAGGTCTTTGTAAAAGATTATAGGCAAGAGACATTAAATTCAGTGCTTTACTTTGAACAAAAGAAATACCACTAGAAAATAAATCATGACCTAATTCTAAAACTGTGCCAAAATCACATTCATCAGCTGCAATTGTTGCCAATCGTATTATTTCTTCTAATTTTGACATTGATTTTTTTCTAATTTCAGGTGTTGAAGCATATTCTATTTCTTTTAAAAGTTTTTGTAATTCATCTATAATAAAAGTAGTCAATTAAATTATAATATATTTACTTAAATTGACAATAACTTACTATCAGTTATAGCTAAATCTCTATATCCTAATTGAGTTTTTTTATTATAAGGCACTACAATGCCAGCTTTGTGAAAGGCTCTTGTAACAATCTTTTTTTCTCTGTCTTGCATATTTGCTGTTTTTTTTTCTAAAGTTATTTTCTTTTCTTTTGCAAAACTTTTAAGTTTTTGATGCAACATAGTTATACGTATCTTTTCGAATGGAGTAGCTAATTTTAATTTTTCTTCAAAATATACACTATAAATAAAAAAGTTATATAAATATTTATATAAACTATGTAAGTTATATAAATTAGTATTTTATTAAAACTTTTATTACTTACTCTAATGTACCAAATATATTTTCTGCAACAGGCTCAATTATATAATTTATAGCTGCTTTATTTTTTGCTACAAATACAGGATGTTTTGAAATATCATCTCGCCAATATCCAAAATGCAAACCATCCTTATTATTATCTTTGATAATTGTCTGTAAAAAAATTTTATAATTAATAACATAATTAATAAAATAGTATAATTTTCTTACTTGAAATTCTGGTGGATCATAATAATATCTCCAATGTTTTAATAGTATTTCTTTATTCTCAACTTTAGCATTCATAAATCCCTTTTTAAATACATCATAAGGTCCTACCAGTTGCAAATGAAAATGATTCAATGCATTTAAAGGATCATTTTCACAAATATTTTTACAGAATTCATAAAGCTGAAAAAAATCTTCTGGCATTTCCGTAAGGAACAAATGAGAAATTATTTTTGCATTATTTGAAATTTCTTTTAAAATTATATCATTTTCAATATTAACTTTATCATAATCTAATAATGATGCAATGGTAATTAGATTATTTGTATTTTTCATGGATTCTGTATTACTTAAATCCTCTGATTGTTTGATAACTTCACAAAATATATTATTATTTTTAATAGTATTATTTTCTCCAGTAATTACAACATTATGCAAATCTTCATTAATTATTTTATTTTCCTCTTTCTTTATTTTCTTTTTTTGAAAATTATTTGATATTTCATTATTATCTTTGTTTTTTCTTTTTTTTCTTATTTCTGAATGTTTTGTATTTCTTTTTTTTTCCTATATATTTTTAATAAAAATATAATCATCATATAAATAATAAAATAAATCTATTTTTTTATAAATTAATATCAAAAATATTAATATATAATAATAATATTAATAAATAATATGCAAATATTTAATTATTAAAATGTGTCCAGGTATGTATAATACATATAAAGTATGTGTCTAATACATTAAATTTAAATATAAATTTTATATAATACAAATAATAGATAGAATATTTTAATAATTTTTTACCGTTTCTTTTGTAGGTGGATGTTTATATTTTTCAAGATGAATTGCATTTTTTTGATAACATTTAGTACCATATCGACATGGAATTCGTCTATCTTCTATATAAGCTCTAAATTGCTCTTCTTTATCATTTGACATTTTTTATGATTAAATCTAATATAAAAAAATGAAGTTATTGAATAGGAAATTATATATGTGAAATTATATTAATGAAATTATATTTATTATTTATTATAACTTTTAATTTCATTTTAATTTCAATAAATTTTTAATTTATTATTTTAATGTTATTATTGTGATTTTTTTTTAAATTTTTATAAATTGAATTAAGTTTATAAATTAAAAATCATTTATTCGAAATTTAAAAATTAATATTATAAATTATGATTTTATAATTTTCATTAATACTGCATCTATGATAATAAAATAATAAAATAAATTAATAAATAATATGAAAATTTTGTCTTTAAATAATTTCTATTTATTTACTTTTTTTTTAGATCAAAATTAATTTTATATAAGCTGATATATAAGCTGATCTAAATAAAATATTATAAATTATAATTATTCTCGAATATTAATGAAGATATCGATCTTTTTCTTAATTCAAGAGATAAAAAAATATTAAAAATGCATCATTTTAAAATTTAATTGTTTTAATAAATAATTTTTTGTCTTATTTCGTCCTCGATTATATTTAAATATTTTGCTACAAATATAATTTCATTAAAAATATATATTTCGCTATAATTCTGAATATACAATAAAAAAGTATAATTCAAATATGTAAATATTTAAATGTGATTTAGTTTGGTAAAAATTATTCCAATGACAAAAGATTGATAGCAGCTTCTATTTAAGAAAGTCTAGAAGAGTACTTTTTTTTCTTAAAAAAATTATGTAAAAAAAATTTGTGGCACCTTAAATGATTCAATATATTATTTAAATGAAGGAAAAATAAGATCAATATTTTCATTAATTTTTGAGAAAATAGCTTGTAACATATTATTTGAACCATCCTATATTTTTGTAAATAATTTTTGTAAATAAATTAAAAAATAAATTAATTAAAAATTTATTTATATATATGCACAGATATTTGCTTATTATTTTTTTTAATATTTTTAATATTTTTATAGAATATTTTATTGTTTGTAAAATATTTTTGCTTATCATTTAAATAAAGAAATTAAATTATAAAATTAAATATAATTTACTTTTATAGGTTATGTAATTATTTAATTATATAATTATATTATCATTTAAATAATTAAGATAAAACGAACTTTGAAATATTTTTAACAAAATTAAATTTTATATATATTATTTAATATTATAAAACATATATATATATATATATATATAATATATATATATATATATTTAAAATGAAATTACACAATTTTAAAATATTATCGGAACATTACAACGAATATCTACGTGGCTCCATCACACGGATGAATTCAAGATTTTCTGATGATTTTCTCAAGGGAAAGCGATAGTTTTCTTACTGAACAAATTTTCTCTGCGTCTGCCGCGTAACTCAACAATGGAGTTTATATTACAGTGTCAGTGCGTGAGATTTTATAATTTTACTTAAAATTCTAGTAATATAACATACTTAATAAACGCATCTGTTTTCTTCAAGAAATCGTCAATTATCAAACAATAAATTTATAAAACACTTGCTTCTCTTTAACGAAAAAATGTTCGTTCTCGTATAACGCCAAAAGATTACGTGGGTATCATAATGGTACGTAATGTGATATATTAACTTCATTTATAACAAAAATTTTATTATTAATAAGTAATAAAATATTTTCAAATATAGCAATATTTTCTTTATTTTTATAAATTCATATTTATATCAGTAAAAATTTTATTGATGATTATATATAAATATATAGATAGTAAATTTTAATAATATAAGCATTTTTATTATAAATTAAATATTTCAGATGAGGTGACACCTGGTCCTGCCATGCGGAACAGGTCAGTCACTGTTATTTTCGGCTCTCTTGTTCTGTGGGGCTTGATTACATATTTTTTGATTTCTGATCAACCAGTGTCTAAAGAACGGGATATAGTAAGTTAATAAATTAGAAGAATATGTGAAATTATTACATATTAAATGGTATTTTATTTTTAGGCTAGAATATCAAATCAGATTAGTAAATTGGAAAGAAGAGTAAAACAAGAAATAACATTAAATCAGGAACTTCTTGAAGATATTAAAGAAGATAAACAACAAAAAAGTATGGTGTAATTCTTTTTCAAAGTGTAACATAATTTTTGTTAATTCAATTTAATTTTTAAACATCTAATTTATAATTCTTAATTTTTTTTTAAAACAGAAAAAGTTGATATTATAAATGCAAATGCATATAAAAAACAAAAAGATGTAAATCATATGAATCAAGATAAGATTTTTCTTGAAAAAGAAAGAACAGATATAGAAAAAAACAATAAAAATGCTCAGCAAATACAAATAAACTCTTTGTATTCAGTAAGTTCTAATATAATAATCTAAATAATAATAATAAAATATAATCTAAATATAATAATAATTAAAAATGGTTAAAAAAATTTAATAATCTAATAATAATAAAAATAATTTTACTGTTTTTATCTTTAATAGAGTGAAACTTCTTATAATGTTCCTATGAAAGGAAAGTTACTAGATGGATCTCCAATAATAGCAATTTTGGTGTTTTCTTGTAATCGTATTACTGTACAAAGATGCCTAGATCAGTTGATCAAACATAGGCCCAGTATAGAACAATTTCCAATTATTGTCTCAGAAGATTGTCAACATCGACAAACTGCTGAAGTTATTGCTAGATATGGAAATCAAATAATACACATACAAGTACTATATAATATTTTTTTCTTTTTCTAATAATTCTAAATTAGAACACAATAATTATAATATAAAATATGTTTCAGCAACCTGATCAATCAGATATTGAAGTACCTCCAAAAGAGAAAAAATTTAAAGGGTATTTCAAAATTGCACGTCATTATGGATGGGCTCTTAATTATGTATTCTTTCAACTTAGATATGATACTGTGATAATAGTTGAAGGTATATCATATTTTTATATTTATAATTATTTCTTTCTGCTAAATTATGCTAAATTTCATTGAATTTATTTTTTATTTAGATGATCTGGACATTGCCCCAGATTTTTTTGAATATTTTTTGGGCACATATCCTTTATTAATATCTGATAATTCTCTATGGTGCGTGTCTGCATGGAATGACAATGGTAAAGCAGGTTTAGTTGATGAAAAAGCAGCAGATGTATTATATAGAACAGACTTTTTTCCTGGATTAGGTTGGATGTTAACACGTCAATTATGGGCAGAACTTTCACCAAAATGGCCCAAAGCGTGAGAGAATGAAAATTTTATTATTACATATATTTATTTTTAAATCCATAAACTGATTTATTTATTTTAATAGATATTGGGATGATTGGATAAGACAGCCTGAACAACGTCGAAATAGAGCTTGTATTCGACCAGAAATATCTAGAACTAGAACATTTGGAAAAACAGGAGTGAGCAAGTATGTGTATATTTAAATTAATATTAGATTCAAATTATAATTAAAAAAAAAACAAAAGATCTTATATTTAATTGGTATATTATTTGCAGTGGAATGTTTTATGAAAGGCATTTAAAATATATCAAACTAAATACTGAATTTGTGTATTTCACAAAAATGAATTTAACTTATTTATTAAAAGTAAGAAAAATGCAATTGTGTTTAATAATAATTTAGGCTTGATATTATGCAAAGTTATATAAGACTAAAAGTGATATTTATTTAAAATAAAATTTTTAGGACAATTATGATATAAATTTTGTTAATGAAGTATATCAATCAACGGTAGTAAGTTTTTCAGAATTAAAAAGTGGAAAAGTTGTGGCACCTGGTACTGTACGAATTCCTTATTATTCTAGACAAGCATATAAAAATACTGCTAAACAATTTGGATTAATGGATGATTTTAGGGTAATTATTACAATTCTTATAAAAAAGTTTGTATTATTATTTGAATTAATTAGAAATAATATCTATTATAAATTCATTTGGAGTAAATTGATAGAAATCTAAAAAAATAAAAAGTTTAGATTGTGTTAAAAAAATTTCATGCAATTATATTATAGTATATTATATTAATAAAAAACGTTGTTATATTTATTTAAGATCTCGTTACATTGTAGCTTATTATTGCATTTGTATTATCTTACAATTAAAACAATTTTTGAATTTAATATAATTGATTTTCTCTAGAGTGGTGTACCAAGAACTGGCTATCGTGGAGTGGTTACATTCTTTTATAAAGGAAGACGAGTACATTTAGCACCTAGTGCAAATTGGAATGGTTATGATATAACATGGAGCTAACAGAAGATTCAATATTATATTAGATGTAAACTAATTGCTTCCAAAATGTTGATTGAAATCGAATGAATATTTTAATTATATTGAAAATATGTGACACGAACGTTTATTAGTTATAAAGTATTATTACAAGTCGAATTTGTGTCAACGAATTCATAAAGAATAACTGCTGCTTGTAATTTTTCTTGTAGAAAATTCCACAGCGAAATTCGAATAAGCATTGTTATGTAATAAGAGATTTGCATAGTGCCTCAAAACTCATACCCACCGTTTGTATACAAAGTGCAATGCGATTATGATATACAGGAAAACTACTTTGAATATGAACTTAAAAATGTTAAATATGACAGAGTAGTATTCCAGAATATCATGTTTATAGAGTATTGTATACTAAATTGTGCAAACTGACTGATAAAAAGAATTTAGATTATTCGTACAATCTAGTTTTCATATTTTTTTTTATTTTATTTAATAAATCTAAGTTGATAGTTTATTAAAAATATAATAATTTAGTCTCTTTCAGAAAACTTAAAACTTTTGAATATTTAAAACATTTAATTTAAAATGATTTTTAATAAATTATATTTTCTATTTAATTAGAAACAATGATTATTTATTACTGTTCTCTATTACACGAATAATCTAAAATCTTCTTACCGTGTACATAATGTTTATATTATATCAGGTGTATATAATTTAAAAAATCCAATGTTTTGCCAAAATTTATTCTTTTGTTTATTTTTGAAATATGTAAAATATTATTTTCAAATAATATTGAAAAATCAAGAAACAAAGATATGACTTTATTGAATTGTTTCAAATATCATTGAAAAAAATTTTATTGAAAAACATATATATGTAAAATAAATTAATCATTCCTATCTTTTAATTTTTTTATTGTATAATTATAAGAAAATAATTTATATTAAATAAATATTAAAACAATTATATATGAATAATATTATAATGAGCTTTGCTCTTATAATTTGAATATATTTTAACAAAATATAATGATTCATAAATAAAATATTTTGTTCATTACTTGTTAGATTTATAAAAAAAAATTATTTGAATTATTGATTACACATTGATATAGCTTGTATATTATATTTATATAAAAATATAATTTTTAATTTTAAATTAATAAATTTGTATCATTCATGTATACAAAAATGCAAAAATTTATAATTTACAAAAAGCTCATTTAATTTTCAATATATATATTATGTTTACTTGTATTTATTCATAATTTTATACAGAACAAATACATATTATATGACAATTGTTCTTTTAAATTTGTAGAATATTAACTAAAAAACTTGTAACAATACTAACAAATATTAGATGTTAAAACCTTGACGTCCTTGATATTTTGAAGGAGGATATGGTGGAGCTACAGGCTCAGGTACTCTATCTGGATATTCTGTCTTCTCTTTTGATGGTTTTGGTCTTGGTGAATCGTGCACTTTAGCTTCACAAAAATATCCAAATGATGGTCGTTCTAAATTCAAATTCTTTTTCATACAATCATCAAATATTTTTCTAGTTTTTCTGCAACTAATCATTATAAAACTACTATAATCTGATAAAAAAGAATTTAAAAATATTTATTTTTTTATAATGACTGAATTTTTTTCTTTTTTAGATTTATAAAAATCTTTAAAAACTTATAATTAATATAAATTAATACAAATGATAACAAATTTGTAATATTATAAACATACTGTTGATCATTGCTTCCTGTTGCAGATGTTTCTATAACACAATTTACATGTGCTTCAAATTCATTTCGACAATGTTTCTTGATATCTTGTAATCCTTCTAATGCACATTTAGTTACATCTTTTCCTTCCTTTAAACATTTACGAGGATCTTTTAATTCATATCTACATAACATAAATTCCTAAAAACACAATGTTATTTTGATTAAAAATAAATAATTTTTCATTTATATATTTAGAATAATTCAGGATAAATGGAACATTATAAAAATATTATAAAATAAAAATAATAATTTCATTTTTTATTATCATTAATTCAATAAACTCCATTAAGATTATATAATCTTTAAAGGTATAAGATTACAATCAAATAAAATGTTTAAAAATCAAAATAAAAAATTCAAAAAAATACACATACATTGTTAAACCATTCGCATCTCTTTCCAAGAAATACAGCAGCAGCATGGATATATGGCCAACTAATGTTTATTTCTTGAGTATTTAATTCTTCGTCCGAAGGAAGCTGAAAATTTTTTGTAACAACCATATCGCACTTTATTAATATCACAACTAAATAAGAATTAAATAACTGTTATAAATAAATGGATATAAATACTGTTGCTTCATTAATTGAATGTAATTATAAAGATAAGAATTTAGACTTCAAAATTTCAGTTCGAAACATATAACTTTATATTAGAATTGAAGTTTTGTTAGAAGACAAGGTACTTTTAAGATACAGTTTGGAAGCGCCATCTATTGAAAAAAGTTATATGTACGGATAATAAAATGAATTAATGGTTTTTAATTAAATGTAACAATACTACAAATTAGAATAAGAATATATAAGAATACTTTATAGAAAGATATATAAGATTCTTATATATCTAGTCTATGATTTCGTTATAATTATAAAAATTATTTTATCTGTGACAAGTGTAAGAATTATATTCAATTTAATCATAAATGTTAATAAAGTTAAATTTTAAAAATAACTTTTAAAATCTTTCATTCTTTTATAAATATATATATTAGAATGATATATAATTAAACTTTGTAATAATAAACGGACGCATGTATAAATTTCTTGAATAAAAAGATAAAATAAGTCATCCAAAGCAAATATAGTTAATATAATTAAAGAGATTAAATAATAAAAGAAAGATAAATATAACGTAAGAATTAACTATCAGCGTTATCTTTTTATTTCTTTTAGAGATATTAATTATTTATATTTAATAATTTTCTATATTAATCATTTTTCGATTTATATCAGTCTTATATAATACTTTTTTTTATAGAAAATTTTAAAATATATCAATTTTAATTGATGATAAAAAAATGATAGCTTCTATTCTAAATATATACAAAGTAGTAATTTTTAATATTTCAATTTTATTTGATGCAAATTAATAAAAATATTGAAAATAATATTAATAATAAGATGATAGTGCATTCAAACCATTAAATGTTAAAAAATAAAAAATAATCTTGATATTAAAAATTTTCAAGCGCTTATTTAGAATTTTTGATAAATTTAAAAATCTTATATATAAAGAATATATATATTAAGAAATACGTAAAGAAGTCGGCATTAAAAATTTTTATTTAAATTTTATTTACATTTATTTGTGACATTATAGAATATTTGAATACTTATTTACTTTTTTCTTTACTAAACTACTTACTTTTTATATTTTGTCTAATTTTAGAAATATTTATTTTTTATTTACATATCTTTTACAATTGTCACAATTATGATGATAAATGTTTTTTTACAATTTATTTAATTATTGAGAAATTTAGGAACAGAATGGATCACTTTAGTTTGTTTAGGATATTTTGTTTGTTTTTAAAATTATTAAATAATTTTTCAAATAAAAATTTTTTATTAAATTTTTTGTTATTATCAGAGAACATAAAAAGAGCTGTGAAAATCAATAATGCATTAGTTGACAGAAGTCAACATTCTCTATAAAAAAAAAGTATTATATATATATATATATATATATATATATATATTTTTTTTTTTGAATACGAAAAAAAATTAATTCTATTCTTAAAAAAATTTCTTTTAATTTTCATATCAAAAAAAACGATGATACATGTAAATAATTATGCCAAAGATGAGAAAAAAATGAATAGAGTAAAAATAATTTTTTCTCTATAATATAAAGGCTCTATTTTAGCAACTTGAGCAAATGAGGAAGCAGAGCGAGGAAAAATAGGATATCTAAAAAATGTATAATTTCATAGACGACACATGATGACAGTAATCGTTTAGAATATATTTACAAGAGCAGTACAAAGAATAACGCGATATTACACGTACATATTTCTTGTTACGTACACTAACAAGTAATTGGTAAGCAGGTGAACAATTTAATTATTAATCGAGGCACGTGACAATAAGGCATTTCTACAAAGGATAAAATACGATCGTGCATATATAAGATATTTTGTTGTTTTATGCATTGTTTATTTATTACTGAAAATCTCTAGATTTATTTTTTTCACGAACGATTCGTGACTTTTGTATTGCATAATTGTTTTAAAAAACTATTAAAATTGTATGTCTTATCAATCGTGAATATTTCAATATGCATATTTTTATTAAAAAGTATTTTTAACAATATGAAAAATATTTTTACAAAAATTTTATTTTTTTTATCATAATTTAATTTTTTTCAACCTTATATAAATTTAAATTTCTCTTCTAAAATTTCAAAATTTATAGATAATATATTTCCATAAAATATTTTGTTCTATAATTAATAACAATATGATTAAAACAATAATAACTATTAAATTATATTAAATTTTCATTTTATTTTTAAAAAGCGTAAATAGCAAATATATTCAAGATGAGTTCTATAATTGGAAATCAATATTAAATTATTATCAATACTTAAGATTTTTTAATATTACTATCGGATGTAAAATTCACATTGTAATTATGAACAATAAAAATAATCTTGAAAAACATATTTCAGTTACTTTCTAATTATCTTAATTTTTTCCAAAATTATTATTTTTATTTTATAATAATGACAGCAATACTAGCAATACTATAACTTTAACATAATTTTTCTGCGCAATATTTAAAAAAATTCAATCAACTATATATATATATATATATATATATATAGTATATAAACGAAATAGAATAACAAAAGCAATACTGATTTTACATATACACGATCGTATAAATTACATTAGTGGACGTCACAATGAAAGTTGTGTTAGTACGTCGGTGCAAAAAATGCGTATTTGTGTGTTATTTATCGCTTCTTTGCGTGTCTTCTTATACCCATTACACAATAGTATACATACATTGTTCGTTAAGAATGTGTTCGTGTATATATGCGTATGTATACATGTGCAAAGTTTACAAATATGGTAGAAAGATTTATAGTTAGAAAATCAATAAATTGAAAGAGAGTTTTGAGATCAAGAAATATCGAAATTAGATGATTGAGCGACATCCAACAAGTATGGATTGCACACACAGTAATATGATTTCAACATTGCGGTGCGATATTTTACATAAAGAGTATGAGTGTTTCTGTTGACAGAGAAACAGAAAGAAAAAAAGAAGAGAATAAACAATTTTTATAAGTTAAAAAAAAAAAAAATAATAAAAAATAATAAAATAAAAAATATTGCATTTAAATTTTTTTAAATTTGACTTTTTTTTTAGAAGAGTTTTTTGTAATTATTTAGTATTCAAGAAAGAAAAAATAAAGCAGCATAAATACATAGTATTTTTGTAAGTAATATGCATATGTTCATTTTTCAGACATGATTGGGAATGTCAAACAATGAATACACATATATGTTTTAAATAAAAAAAAAAAACATTCATGAAGTCGATAGTCATCAAAAAATGAATAAAATGTGATCATGAAATGTGATCTAAAGAGAATTTACACAGCCATACACCACAATGTTAGTCACATTTTACCACAAACATTATTTATTGGAACGTGTGCGAATTTTACTTTTTGTTTTTTATTCTAAAATAAATGACAAAGAAAAAAATCAAAAATATTATATACTTTTTGATGATATCTTTTAAAATTTTTACAAAATTCGGACACGTTTAGTAATTCAATAAAAATGTATAATTTACATAATAGATAAATTTTCTATCAATAATATATGTCATTGGATTGTAACATATGAAATATATTTTTTTTATTGAATTAGAATTTAGAAAAAGAATTATTCCTTTTTAAATTCAATTTGAAAAAAAATTGAAGAAAAATTTTCAATTAAAATTTTTGTTTGTATTAAAAAAAAAAAAAAAAAAGAAATAAAATAAATATGTGTGTTACAATCCATTAAGAGAAGACAATGAATATTTTTGTACGTACATCAATCATTTAAACAGAAAATCAATGACTTTTAAATCCCACACATACCTCTCAACATTATATCCGATATCGAAGAAATTTATATTCAAATTTGAAGCAATTCTGTTTTTATAAAATTTCATTTTTTTCTTATTAGAAAAATATTTATTAATTTAATTATCAATTATCAATAAATATTATTTCTGTACTTATCAAGAAATTATATATTTTAACATAATGTTTGTGCAAAAAATAAATCAGTTGATTGATGCAATCGATTTATTTAAAAAAAATCATCACTGAATAAAAACGATTATCATAATTTATGCAAATTAATTGTTTAAAAATCACTCGAATGTAAAATATAAAAGTAGAGTCAAGAAGTATTACACAGATTAAGATTTCTAACCGTTAAGAAAAATGTTTGCAATAAGTTAAATTTACAAAAAATAGATTAGACTGTACAAATTATGTTACAATTCATAAAATATTTTTAATTTTCTTTTAACATATTATGTAGTAAGTGTTGTATCAACATTCTTGAAGCACGTGCTATATTTTTTTTTCATATAAATAAAACATTGTATAAAGTTCTTTCTATATTCTCTTAACACTTTATTCTGCTTTTTTCTTGGACTTTTCTATATTCAATATTTTCAAAATTTATCAATATTCTATAAAAAATATTACATTAAAAATAAAAATATTTTTTGTTAAATTTTTAAACCATAACAGTCTAATTATTTAAGTATATATTATTAATTATATATTATTTTTTTATTTCAAATCTTGAAATAATTCTAATTAATCTTACGTTCGACAGATCAATTGATTCGCACATGCTTGAATGTTACTTAAATAAAATGTTGCCAAATATAAAAACCGAAAAAATGTATTCTATGAGAAACACGATATCATTATGCTGATAGCTGAAATATAATCATAATGTGTGTTTACAATGTTCTATGCGTGCGCGCGCGTGCGTATGTTTGCATGTATATTTCTATAATTAAACGTGTCTATATACGTCTAACGTGTATGTATGATAAAAGTTTAAGAGTTAGGAGGAAAAGAAATATGTGAAGAAAATATTGAAATAATCCATTTTAACTTCCACTAAATTCAGACAAAAATCATTATCATTGACCGAGCAATAGGCGATATAATCCATATGGTTATTATGATCATTATTAGTAATAATAACAATAACAATAATAATAATAATAATAATAATAATAATAATAATAATAATAATAATAATAATGATGATGATGATGATGATGATGATGATGATGATGATGACGACGACGATGACGATGATGATGATAACGATAATGATAATGATGATGATGACGATGACGATGATGACGACGACGACGACGATGATAATGATAATAATAATAATAATAATAATGATAATAATAATAATAATAATAATAATAATAATAATAATAATAATAATAATAATAAATAGCGATTGTAGTAATAATAATAGTAGATAGTAATGATCAATCGATAACGATAAATGATGGATCTTTAAAAGGATTCATGATAATTATTATTCTTCATATACTGTATTGACAATAATATAACATGTAACAACGACCGGATATGTCGAGCACCAACGAAATAATGTTTAAACTAGTTACGTTTAAATCGAGTAATTGCAAGCACTTTCAAATTTTTGTTAATTTTATTATTTTTTTTTTAGCAATTGATTTTTTTTATCAAATTGAACAGTCAAATTATGTTAATTGATAAATCAAGGAACTGAAAATAAAAAATATTTGTAAATATTTCAAATGAAGCCAAATTTTTTTTAAAAGTCTATTAAAAACTTTTTTTTAAAATTTAATTATAAAAAGCAAATAAATTAATTTTAAACATATACTTTATATACTATTAACTAATTCAATAATAATAAGTATTTTATAATAGATATTTATTATAATTTATATCTATTTGTTGAATTCTGTTATTATTTTTTTAGTTCTTTATTCTTATATATATTAACAATTTCTTTACGAATAATATTAAGAAGAAAAGAGTAACTTGCATGTGCCCGATTTTTACGCGGCAATTGCTGGTACCATCTTTATACAGGTGTGTCCATTATTGTACCATTCTCAACATGGGGCATTTTTGACGTGCATTATTAATGAATAAACGAACAAGTATATATCCTTCGTAATGGAATCATCTCGCAAATTTTTATGGACATATAATGGTCTTGACAACAATTATGATTAACGAATTACAAATTCCGACCAATTGAATCTTTGGTACTTACAGAATGTTATCAGAAGAAACTTCAAAAAAAGAAAGAAAAAGGAACAAAAAGGATGAACAAAAGTTGAGAAAAAAAAAAATACATGCAAAACAAATCAATTTCTCTCTTTGTGAAACGAATTGGCATTATTACAAAGTATATACATATACATACATATATGTATATGTATACGAAAGAGAGAGAGAGAGAGAGAGAGAGAGAGAGAGAGAGAGAGAGAGAGAGATAGAGAGAGAGAGAGAGAGAGAGAGAGAGAGAGAGAGAGAGAGAGAGAGAGAGAGAGAGAGAGAGAGAGAGAGAGAGAGACGATAATAACAAATAAATAAAAAAAAAGCTACTTTCATTTCTGTCTTCGCAGATTTATCACTGTCTACTTAAATGCACAACATTATAATACGCCATAATATATTTTTTCTGTTTTTTTTTTTTCCTGTTTGTCTGTTTAATAATAAGATCTATATAGCACGTTACGCGATTATTTTTAACTTCAGTATAATTACATATACAATGTTTGTCATTTTTTTCTATTGTTAAAATCTTTTATATATTTCTTTTCTTTTTTTCTTTCTTACTTTTTTTCTTCATTGTACCTTGCGCTCAAAATGTTCAAATGGGCCGCTCTTTTTTTTTTTTGTTTGTTTATTTGTTAATAGTACAACGTAAAGATTTTCATACTTTTCCGTTTTTTTTATGTATATATATATATCGTACAAATAACAGCATATCGCTACGTAATAGTATTTAAAAAGTATATTAATAATTATCATACACACACGTTCCGTGTGTCTTAAAACAACTAATCGATCAATCGATTGATTGAAAAATAAAAATGAGAATTCCTTTGAATCAAGGATCATTATGTTATATATATATATATATATATATATATATATATATATATATATTTATAGAAAAGAAAAAATATATTAGAAAGATAGAAGGAATAATAATAATATACATATATATATATATATTATATATTTTTTATTTCTTCTATCTTTCTAATATATATTTTTATTTTTATATTAAAAAGATAATTTCGAAAAAAAATAATATCGATCGATCGATTAGACGAGAAATTTCGATAAACACGGTCGATGGTAAATAATAAAATGGCGGTATTCTTGAGTTTTATCTTTAAAAATGTGATGTTACATGGCTTTACAGATATGTTCAGTATTTTTAAATTTACTTTTACATACGTATATATATATACATATATATTTTATGTATATTATTATTAAATTTTATCATTAGATTCACTTTTATTCTGTAATGACAGTTGTGGCTAGTACATTTATATTTTCATTTAATTAATTAGTTCAGCTTTCCATGTCTTCTAACTCTTATTTTCTTGTTATCTATTCCTTTTTTAATTAATCATACTCATTTTCTCAAAAAGTGATACTTGTACCATGTATTATCTTATTGATCATGTTATACATTTATATATATATATATACACACTCATGTCGATTTTATTTTATTTTATTTTAATTTTAAATTCAAGTTATAATATCCATTTATTGGATACTCGATTCGATTTTTTACGATCGATCTCTACAGAAAGAACGATCGAAAGAGAAGATATTTTATGATAATTTGAGATTGTAAAAAAATAAAATAAATATCTTGAATTTTAAAAATTTAATATTTTTTTTTTTATTATTTTAATATTATTTTATCATTAAGAATCATGTTTTATAGATGAGCTTGGTTATATTACAAAATATTAACTATTTTTTTATATTTTTATATAATATTTTACAAGAAAAACTATGAAAATCTATGTTCGATCTTTTATTTTTTCTTTCATTTTAAATGATAAATAAATAATATTTATTTAAGAAGAGTCTTATTTTCTATAAGTTGATCAAAAAATTGTACGATGCCTTTTTTTAGTTTTACAATTTTTTGCGGAATAAATAGATCATTTCGTAATATTTTGAATAAAAAGGATCGTTTGTTAAAAACGATTGGTTCCCAATAGTTCACAACGATTCATTTTCAAAGGCACCAAAGGTTAATAAATCGATCCGTTAACTAAATTTTTTTTATATATTTACAACACTTTTCTTTGCATTATATATATATATATATATATATATATATATATATATATATATTTCTAATTTAAAAAATATCAAATTATCGGTGTCATTAAAATATGACGAAAATTTTAAATATATTCGAATATGTAGGATCATCGAATCATTTTAATTTTCATATTATGATGATGGTGCCATCGTGATAAAACGTTTGAAAAAAATTTCGAATATTTAAATGCCAAGCATATTATATATATATATATATATATATATATATATATATATATATATATATATATATATATATAGAAATTTTTTCTCTCGTTTAAAACGATTATAATTAGTTATATATAAAATTCATCTTTTTCTACAGATGTTTTATGAGAAAAACAAAGCAGAAAAAGAAGAATAAGGAGAAATTATTTAAAAAATCGAAGCGAGCATCCATTGAGTTTCACAATAAAAATGGTCTGTTATCCAACAACTTTGCTCTTGTACAAAAAAGGCTCTAACTCTGGTTTCCTATATTTTTTTATATTCTTTTTTTCTTTTTTCTTTTTTTAAATTCCTGTATGTCCTATAATTTAATGCATTCTAAATGATGGTCCATTTCGTTTCACAGCATTCCAACAATTTCAATTATAGTCTTCGAGTTTTCAACTATAATATAATCGCCGACACTACGATATTTTTCGTTCGACTCTTGCTAAGGCACAATCGTTCGATCAATATTAAAGGACACGAAACTATTATTTTTTTCTTAAATCAATTTAACTAATTTAACCTAAAGAAGATATTCAAACTTTAGGAATAAACTGTTACTAGCAGTATCACTTCATATTTATCCATTATTACTATAATGGATTATTAAATATTTAACATTAGATATAATATATAACAATAAATAAGAGAATAATCTTTGATTAACAGGTTAAAATTGACAAAATGCTTTAACAAGAGAATAAAACAGATATATTATCATTTAAAATGTTATTGGTTCCATATTGATCTCGGTTGTGCCCCAATCAAGAGCATACACATCAAATACGTATTTGCGTGTATGTGAGTGTAACTTATGCATACTTTTTTTTTTATCGTCATATTAAAAATATACATTAAAATGATACGCACAATTGTGTCGTTAACGTACACCATTTAACAAGTTCCCTACCTTAAGAGGTATCACTACGTATTTTTTATTTTTCACTTGGGTATTTTACAATAAAATAGATCGGTAAGCAAATCGTAATTCTTGTCTTATTACGAGACCACGAGTACCGGTGGATCAGGTAAAACGATTTCTCAGACAGTCTAATGTCAAGAATATGTCTAATAATCGATAGATTAGCTACATATATATATTATAAAAGAATATTATATGCTTCATAATTTTGTATAAAATCTATATACATTATAATCGAAAATTGATTTTTAGATTTTGTGCACTAAGGGTAAAGAATTGAAAAAAGAATTTATTAACATATATATATATATAACATTATATATTTTCATAAATTTAAGATATAATATATTTTTAAAAAACCATAAACTTCTTCAATATCTTATATTTTATTTGTAACATCAAAATATAAAGTAAACAAAATCTTTCATTTTATTTCAAGTTAAAAAAAATTTTATAAAATCATTTTTTAAAATATAAAAAGTTTATCAATTGTCTCATTTATGATTAATAATTATATCTTGTGCCAAACTCATTTAGCGAATCATTATGAGACTTTACATATCATTATTCTTACTAATTATAGATGAAAAGTTTGTGCAAATTACTTTGTCTTATACAAACAAATGAAGCACATAATAACACTGGGTTTTTGAAATATCGCCGAGAAATAATCGTATAATATCGAGTAATTGATAATATAATTAAGAAGTAATTATATTATTCAGAGATTTTGAGATATCCACCTGCAATGATTTAAGAATTGGAACCGATGCAATCGTATCGCAGGTTATATTTTAAGGATTTACTTCAGGCATGTACACTTAAGAAAGATATATATATATAATATACATATATATATATATATATACATATATATATACATATATATACATATATATATATATATATATAATATCAGTTCAAATACAATAAATTTTGCATCAATAGGAAAATGTTTAATAACTAGTGGAGACATATATATATATATATACTTTTTTTTTAATACATTAAATCTTACTTTTTTCGTTATGAAAAATAACAATTTCTTTATACTTTTTTTTCTTTGATAAAAAAGTGTGTTGGCTAAGAGATTGCACTTTGTGATCATTTTAAAAATTTGTGATTAATCATTAGTGACTATACATTATATATCTTATGTTTCACACACCGATTGTTCGTACAGTCATCAAATATATTTCTAATTGCAACATTAGTAAAGAAACAAATTAATATCGAAGATTCATACGATTCTTCTTTCTTTTCCTTCTTTAACTTACGTATAATATAATCTTCGGTTATAATAGAAGCAAAATTGACTTGCCAAGTTGTTAATTCGTCGACAGAATGTTGTAAAACAAAATCTATAATTTTACTAATTTATAACATGGATATTATAATCTTTCTATTCTTTCTTATTCATTTTTTCTTTCTCATTTTATTCAATATATTTTATTTTATTACTTATTAGTCTACTTTTATCATATCTTTCCCTAAGATATATGCTTTTCTTTTACACATAATTCGTCGACAAGTTATCTTTTACAGACAACGTGAACAAGTCAACCTGCAGGAGGGCAACATGTGGTGCCAGGCACTATTTATTTATATATCATTTGTGTATTCCATTAATAACGTTAATTAATTACAGTAATGTACCAAATATGACTCTTGAGAACAGTTCATATCAGAATACATCCTGAGATTGAGTAAAGCATAGGCTGAGACCATCTTGAAAGCAGTTTTATTTAGGAAGAAGATTTTCTGTACTTTACAATTGCAACCCTATATTGCCAATTAATTATGAATTTCACTAATGAAGCATTTTATAAGATATATTAATAGATATTCGTTCTCTATACTTCACATTTAATTTAATTGTGATCCATTGTTATAGAAAAATTGTATGTGCAATAATTATTGTATTTAAATGCTGTTCAAACAAATTTATTAATTCTCATGTATTATTATTTGAAGATATATGCTCGCAAAAGTGCAAGCTCTCGTTGTGTACTTAGGCATTAAGGGTTGCAAAGTATCTTCCTTCTATGTCTTTCTTTTTCTTTTCATATCAAATGTGCAAAATACTTGTGGAAAATGTATATAACATATGTATATATGTATACATATACAAGTTCGTGTGTATATACTTTTCTTTCTTGTCAACATTATTAGATGCTTATTTCACATACAATATGTATGTATCTTTTCTATCATCTCATAATGATCAATATATTAATTTTCGAGCATATTTTCTCTACAGAATATCATATTTATTTTGAGTACAGTAGCCGATTAATCATTCAACATTTTTTTTTTCTATTAGCGGACATAGACCGTTAATTATAGTTCGCTAACGAAAAAAAAAAAAAAAAAAAGAAAAAAAACTCCACTATTTAAAAACAAATCAACATTTAACGATTCTTTAAAATAGACGGGTTAATACACATATGAGTATGAGTATAATACATTTTCTAATAATATGTTTGAATGATTTTTTTTTTACGATTTAAAGAGTACAGTTTTTTCAGAGTAAAGGAAAAAGATATTGCATTAAAAAAAGAAGAAAAAGAATTGTAAAATTAAAATTTATATACTAATCAAATATCATTATTCTCTGACTAGGTATTCAATTAAGAGAGAAATAATGTTTATTGCTCTCGATATTATTAATTAAAAACATCAATTAACGGATTATGCCGCGGATTGTACCTATCTACCATTATAACGCACAAAAAACAAGTAACAAAGTACATTTATTTATAAATCTCTAAATTGTGAAATCATTAGACATTCGCAAGCTCTTAGAAATTCGGTTGTCGATGCATTTCACCTCCGAAATGCTATACTTCCGGTTTTCATGTCTTAATATCCGTCCTAAATGTACCGCCATTTCCTTTCTTTATTTCGAAAGGAATAACCTTCGCCATAGCGACAAGTATCAAAGACACAATATGCCATATCACGAAGAAAATGACAATGAATTAATGAAATATATACAAACAATTTTCGTATTATATACATGAAAATATATGTATATATATATATACATATATATATATATACATATATATATGTATCCATCATATATATATAATATAATATAATATATATATATATATATATATATATATATATATATATATATACGTGTAACGCTTCAACATTATGGCACCGTTAATCGTCAAACAAATGTATCTTTATATTTGTATGTACGTGTCCATGTATGTGTTTGTATGTATGTGCGTGCGTATGTATATGTGTGGACTTTAAAATATATAAACAAACTTGTATTCTTCGTCCAGCCAAGTTGGATTTCTGCGAAAATCGTTCTTCATTTCACGCGCGCACCCAACCACAAGAAAAAAAAAAAAAAAGAACCATGGCCGAACGTGTGTAAATAATGTAACAAGTTTTTGACTTCAAGTTCCGGAACTTCTCACAAAAGCACTATACGCCGTTGTACGTAGAGGTATGAAACGATCGAGCGATTAACTGTTACGATTGATATTAAGTCGCCCAGCCCTCAGTGATTCTGGAACGCTTCATAAGTGGTCCGTTCTCATAGTCTGAGTTGTTCCCACCATTTCCTCCGGTGTTCGAGTGACTCGTTCGAATGTCTGCCACCGTTGCACTACCTGGAGACGGAAGATTTGTCGGTGTTATACTTCCAGAGTGAGACGGCGGTGGATTACTGCTAGGTCTGTTCGACACAAGATTCAACGATTGTGGGCCAGGATGAGGTACATGATGTGGAGGTGGTGCACCGGTACTCGACGAAGGTCCAACATTCAGGGCTGTATGATGAAGATTGCTGGTATTACTCGGCCCACTACTATTTGAGCCACTGTTGCCACCGTGAGGATCTCGAGGTGGACTAATCGGTTCGCTCTTTATTTTCACTGGTAATGGCGATGTGGCAGGCGGTGGTGTACTACTTGATACGGCTAGATGAGGAAGACCACTGCAATAATGTTGGAGATATCAGATTTGCAAGAAAATTGATTGTTATTAATTCTCTGATACAAAAATATATATTGATTAAATTTTCGTTAAAATTAAATTCTATTTTTGTCCTAAATTGTGAAAATAAATTATTATTTTATATATTCCTTAACAAATATATTAGTGAAACATTATGTAAACTTAATATTTCATCATTCTAAGTAATCAAAATGATTTAAGTATTAATAAGTATTAATAAGTATTAATTAATAAATTAAGTATTAACTTATTAAGTATTAATAAATAACATTATTTTTGCCTCAAATTTTTGTCTTTTATTGATTAAGAAAAAGAATTTTAATTAGTTAATATATGAACAAATGAATAACATAAAATTTGAAAGATGAAAATGGGATGAAAAACCACTAATATATTTATTGACATATTGCTAAAACAATTATTCAAACAAGAAAAAAACTATAAAACTCCAGTGAACGTTGTTTGATATTTTTATCCTCAACTAAGATATAAATATAGAGTACACATTAGAACAAGTGGCGTCGTTGCAAGCATGATTAAACTTTACAAATACTTTTCAATCTTTTCTTAAGAGTTTATATTATAAATTTGTTTTTAATATAATTATATTAAATAATATTATAAAATAATTATATTAAAAAATAGTTTCTAAACAGTTTTTTTTAAAGAAAATGAGATTTTTATAAATTTTAGTATAATATTTATAACAATTTTTACGATAAATATCAACTGGATGTGTAGTTTCTTTTTTTCACAATAATATTTAAATTGAAATTTTTTATTTACCTGATACTGGACATGGTGGCTGCCGAATACATTGATAAGTCATCAACGTACCTCTGATGAGACCAGGCTAAACTTCCAAGGTCTGAGGAATAATCGGTAGGTCCGAAACTAGAGTATCCGGCTGGAACTGATGGTGTTTGCAATGCTACTACCGGTGTATTTAATGCAGATTGTGTATGGCCATTCTATATATTCAAGAATAAAATAAAGGATCAAGTATATATTAAATATTATTGAAGATAATTTTTATATATCTATAAATTTTTATATATTTATGTTATATATTACTTTATTTTAAAAAATTAAAAAAGATTAAAATAAAAATACTCAATATAAAAAGATATTAAATCGCTTAATTATGTAATGATTTTAAATTACTTAAGAATAAATTGAAATCAAGTACAATATACTATATACTAACATCATAACTAGTATCTTCAGAGAGAGGTTGTGTAAGAGGTGTTGGTATAACTACTCGAAGATTAGTCCTGTGAGGATGAGGCGGCGGTGGAGGAGGTGGAGGTTGCGGCGAATGCCTAGACGGATTACTGCCTTTGTTTGCACTGCCTCCTCCAACTCCTAGTGCCGGTGAAGGACCTGGACTAGGTGAACCTCCTAATGGTGATGCTGATGGTGGATAGCCATTACTCATCTCCAACATTCCTCCTGGTGGATACACTAAATATAATACAAAAAAATATAATATAATTAATGTTGATTTTTTTTTTAGAAAGGAAATATCATAACGATAATTACAAGATCACATAACTATATTAATAAAATATAAATATTTTTATTTGCTATTTATTAAATCTAATAATTAATTTTATTTTTAATTCTTTTTTTCTATATATAAAATAATAATTAAATTTATTTGATAAATTATATCAGTGTATTTTATTGACCAAATACCTGAATCTGTTTCAGAAGACGATGGTCTTGGAGAAATGCTGGTATGCGCTATTTGAGGACTAGATCCAAGTAGAGATTCGCCATAACTATTCACTGGTACGGATACAGGTAGAGAGTAATTAGATTGTCCCATTGCCTGAAATTGTATTAAATCAACGCTAATAAGATCAATACAATATTCAATAATGATAGATTACAAAAGAATTGACAAATATATCTTTATTTTAAAATTACATCCTTCATTATTCTTTTACCTACTTTTATTACATAAAAATAAACAAAAACATATGTATAATATAATATAAAACACACAAAAAAAAATACAAATGCAAATCGATCTTCATCTTTTGTATAAATAAATTTCTATAAAAATAAAACTTGTTACAATTTTAAATTCTTTTATATTTATTATAAATTAAAAATCTCATAAAAAAAATTTAAAAAAGAAAAAGAATAATCTATATAATAAAATATTTTTATATGTAAATAAATATAATTTTTCAAGAATTCTGAAAATTTTATATTCTGAAGATTTTGTTTGCTAAAATAATTATGATTATCATATTAAGTTTTTCCAGATGAAGTTCGATGCAATATATACAATAAGTTGAGTAAATGAAAGAAAAAACAAATTAATGACTAATCAGAGAAATCTGATTTAAATATCTGCCAATAACATCGTTTAGGAGAATGAGCTGACTGTTTTGTAAACATACAGTATGTAAACTCGATAATAACTTAAAGAGTGCGAATTAAATCGAACCTACGTCACTGACAAATTGCTTGATAGCGAATTGTTAAAAGCTAATAAATATAATCAGGAATACTAACGAATTGTTCCTAGTCATGTGAAAACTTCGAGTTAGAGATTCCCAAAGTAAAATAACAAGAAGAATAGACGATTGTAAACATCTGGTTGTTATTAATTTCAAAATGATAATGAGAAACAACATATTTTTACATATTATATAATTTTTGATATAGAATTACTAAGAAAAAACTTCTTTCTTTTGATTTATTTCTCATATTAATCAGATTTTTGAAAAATGAAACTGAATAAATTTATATTTTATATATTTATATAATATTTATATATTAATATTTATAATATTATATTAATATTATATAACTATTCTAATATTTATATATTATATTATATATATAAATATAAATATTAGATCAAAATATTTGAAACTTTTTCAATTAAAATCTTATATAATTATAGAAAATTTGAAAATATACAATTCTAAAGCAAATTTAACAATAAATATAGAAAGATCTAATAAAATAATATTTCATCATAGAAGATCTTTATAATTCCAATTACATTTTTTATGATTTTTAGTTTTAAACGTATAAATTATAATAAAATTTTTAACAACTTATCTATTTGTAAGAAAAAAAATTCCTAAACACTCAAATATTAATATAACCAAGATTCCAACTTCAATTATTCATAATATCCAATATATAATACAATTTTCAATCTTTACTATTTCATCAAATTCTCCGTATCTTTGTATAAATTTAAAATACTAAAATAATACATTATACTTCAATAATGAAACTTTAATAAGATATATAATAAAATCAATACCAACATACCATACAGAGAACTTTTTCTATGTGCAAATTCTTAATATCTTAACTACTGCAATCTTAACAACAGTAACAACCTTAACCCAATTTTAATCATCCATAATAATCAACAAATACAATTCCCAATACTCTACAAAAACCAAAAACTTTCAGCAACCTTTGTATGCCTAAAATGCCTAAGATCGACAATACCTAAATACCCGTGGACCGTCGGCAGGAGATCCACACAATTTTTTCAGCTATCCCAGGTATTCTCCTGACAGGAACATTTCTCTTTTTCTCCCTGTCTGTTCCTCTCGACGTCAGTTGGCCATCGAACAACACAGAACGACGACCTCCACTTACCCGAGTGCCGTTATGTTGGTGCCTCTGCATCATTAGTTGGAACTCCTCGTCAATCTTCGTGTATTTGGCTTCGGTGCGCGGAGTAAGATTGTACTCGATCGCGTCAGGCTCCGGACTTTCCGGGGACATGGCGCCCTTATGTTCCTTCTTGTTGAGTGCCTGCAAGTGTCAGCAGACAGGTTCACGTGACCACACCGCCCGAGGGCACTCAACCTTCGCATGCACGTTAATTTAAATATCTAACGTCACATATACATACACATTTTATATATACATACGAATAGTCTCTCTAGTTATTTTTTTCTTCTCTTCTTTCACATATGTTTCAATGTATGGGTTATTTGTGTACGTACTTTTACGGTGAGAGGTTATACGTGCGTTTACGGGCGCAGAATATAGAAAAAAAAAAAAAGGAAAGAAGATATCGCGTGTCACGCGATACCAATGGTTGACAATGGATTTGTGTGGAGAATTCATGAACGACCCTGACCATTATTATACTCAAAACAATTGGGAGACTGGGTTAGGGAACTCCTAGGAATAAGTTTGTGATAGTTTTTCTAAAGTTAGAAATTTTTACTGATTTGATAGTAATATATAAGAATGACATTGAATTATATATTATTAGTATAATTAGTATTGTTTAAAATTCTTTTTTTTTCATAAAATAAATAAAAATTTGAAATAAATGATATTAAAATGGAAGATTTTTTAAGTTAATGAAAATCTCTTTTTCAAAAATTTGAAAAATTCAAAAAGTTAAATATTTTATGGAGAAGACAAAGAATTATAATTATTAATTTTTTTTTCAATTAAGAACTGTTTTTTTTTTTATTAAGATTTTATATAGAGATTATAAATAAAGTTAGAAAGAAGAATCCTCCAACTGATTTGAGCATAATGAATTTGTTTTGTACAACAAGTTGTTGGGTTTTCTTTTTTATTCTTTACCACTGATTTAAATATTGCAACGAATTTTAATTATTTATATTGGCACGATTGAATATAGTTTTTCTAATATTTTTTTCTTTTTTCATATCGCCAATATACTTTTACATCATTTATATTTTTATTAATTAAATAGTTTTTTCTTTTATAATAATAATAATTATAAGAAATATATTATTATTTATTACTATATTATCATAATATTATTCAAAATATTACAAAAAAAATTTATATTATAAATAAAAGTTTTACAACTATTTTGAAAAGAAATTACTTTGAATAATAATAATAAAATAAAAAATAAAAAATAAAAATATTAAAAAAAAAAATATCAATTTATTCGCCCTACCAAAAAAATCATCTTATTTTATTAATATATATAATAATAATATGAAAATAAAAAAATAATCAAAAGAAATGTCCTCAAAATGAAGTTTTTTGTATAATGTTTATTCCATCCAGTCATTTGTCTTTTGTTAATTTTTTTAGAGGTATCAAGTAAAACATCACGCAAGAACATCAAGAGTAATTCTCTGTCCGGCTTTACTAATGGACCACCCCGTATAAAACGATTGAAAAAGAAGACACACAGAAAGAAGGCTTGTACTGCACGCATGTAGATAATACCGCATACTCATGTATAATTTCGATAATCGACAAACTTGAAAAAGTTAATAACCAATGATGATACGCGAGGATATCAGACATCGTGAAATTTTTCTTTATGAAATCTCTCATTTACTGATATACCCGTAGAGTTATAGAGCAGGCTGGCACTAACAACTTGTCGCATCAATCGGTGAGATTATTTAAAAAATATTGATACTATACGATTCAATGCCGTTCAGAATATTTAAAATTCAAGTTCAAGATTCTTAAGAAATTGAATGATTCTATTGAAAAGATAATTTTTAAAAAATTTTTTTAATCGTGGAATTGATAAAGAATTATGTTGCAATATTTATTTTATAATTTATATTTATATTTATATTTTGAGGTTTTAATTTTGTTTTTCTTGAGTCAGAAATTCATATCAAAAACTTTAATAAAAAAAAAGTAAAAGCATTATATTTAGCATTAATTATATTATTCTTATAAATCTAATATTAAAGTTTTTTAAATATAAAAAAAAAACAACTTTATTGATTGAAGAATTCATTTTTAAACTCAATTTATATATAAATCTAAACAAAAAGTTGTTTTCACTTGTATCTTTAAATTGCTACTTTTACTAATTTTCTTTTAGAATATATCTTCTTATTATTATTTTAAAATAAATCATAATGGATAGCTGCAAAAAAAATTTATTAACAAAATATTTTGGCTATTATAAGCATAGATAAAACAAACAATTCTTAGATTTAAGAATAAAACAATTATTATTATAATCATTTATTTGTATGATATGTAAATAATTATTTTTAATAGTTAAGAGTGGCTTTAAGATCTTCTTGTAAAAAGCCTTCTGATCAACTAAATGACTTGAACATATAGTACTTTCTGAGACAACCTAATCGGCCTTGGGCATGCAAAGACAAGCTTCAACATTCTCTGACATATTATTTACGTGAACAAGTTTTTTGAAAATGATGCTCATTCAGATTTAAAACACGTTTATCTTACTTCCGAAGAATTTTTTTCATTATTTAAAATAAAGGAATATTTTATTATAACACTGGAAAAAAGATTGGAAAATGTCTTTAAAAATCTTAATCTTTTTAAAAAGAATTAAATTTCTTCTTTTATAATTTTATAAAATTTCATGAAATATAATTTAATATTTTATATATTATCATTAACATATAATAAAAAATGAATTCTTCAATATTTTATAATGAAATAATTAACCATAATATTCTATGTAGATTGTAATATTCTAATTCTAATATTTCAATATTGTATTAAATAATCAAAATAATTTTATATCAAAACAATTTAAAATATTGAAAATCAGACTCAAAAATTCTCAGGAATGTTATTTTAATTTATGCATTATAAAAAATTTCTTAAGTAATAATTATCCCTTTTTCTATTTCTCTATCATCTATCCTATCATCTACTCTTTTCATAGATGATGAAGATTTGGAAATATTGTTGGGAAACTTGAAAATTATGGAGGAGAAATCGGCTCACCTCGATGATATTCTTGTTGGTAAGAGACTCGTGGGGTTCGTTGTACTCGGTGTACTTGAGAAGAACCTTGTCCATGTCGGTGCTTGCATACTGATATAGCTTGTTACTCGAACTGAAGATAATCAGAGCGATCTCACAGTCGCATAGTACCGACAACTCATATGCTTTTTTCATTACCCCAAACTTCCTTTTGTTGAAGGTCACCTATTAAAGAAACATCAATCAATTATCTTTATTTGCCTCAGCCATCTTGAATTATTTGATAATTTATCAATAAATCAAACTGATATAATAGTTATCTGTGATACAATAATGATTCTGATTGTTTTTATTTATTTTATTTGATAAATATTGGATAATAATTGTCGAGGAAAATTATTAAAAATCTGAGACAGAAGATTAAATAAATATTCGTCTACGTTGTCATTTATTTAAATTATTCTTTTTACCTTTTTATTATTTAATGTAAATCATAATACCTGACGATTCCGTTCGTCCGTGATGCGCGAAATTTGAATCTTCTTCCGACCCATTTTTGTACAGCGTTATAAAGATGAAACAGTTCTTCGGAACCACTGGATGGAATATTAAAAACACTAAAACAAAAATGATCTTCTTATTTCTTTAATATTACAAACAATTAAATTATCAACAATCAAACAAAAAACATTTTAATTCTTTGATATAACATACTTTTCAATGTGACTGTTTACTATAAAATATCTTTCACATCTTATTATTTATGACATCATCTTATGATTTATGATATCATATCTTTTGTATAATTTTTCCCAAATAAATTAATATTCATAAATCATTGATTATTAAATCGATAAGTAATTATCAATAATCTTAAATCTAATTAATATGAATTATTTAAATCAATTAAACTATTTAAATAATTAAAGATATTGTCTAATGATGAAAACTATTATTTTATAAACATGAAAAGATATAATTTAAGACAGGATAAAAATTCAAAAGAGTACTTTTACGTTTTGACATTCTAATGATCACCATGAGGAAATTCAAGTTGAAACGGTGACAACTTTCGAACAACGAACAAAGGATTGCGATTTAGCTAGTGATTTGAAAACAAAAAGCGCGCGCGGACCCATAGAAAACTAGAATACGAACCATATAGCTATGTATCACATGCAGTTCGAAACATGCGCGACAGAAGTGGACCATGCATTTCAAGTCTAATGCTGAAACGTGCATAAAGCACGTGTCTCGTTCGTGTATCGATTAATTGTCCAACAAACCAGTCAACTAACTTCAATGATACATTAAATTCGACGGAGAATAACAGACATGCCTTGTTTATGTGATATCCTATTCAACACGACTGAAGTTCCATTATCTTTCAGCTAACTTCACCTTCGATCGTATGCGAGACATTAGGCGGGAATTTTGAATGATTTTGAATGATTAAACATCGTGCTCTAAATATTTTTCTTTAATTAAAGATTTTGTGTAATGTTTCTCATCAACACATAAAAAAAAAATAAAAATAAAATAAAAATAAAGTTGAAATATGAAGGATTGTTGTAATAATTAATAATTTTCTTAGAAATGAATATCATAATTATCAAATATCATAAAATTTTTAAATATTTAATTAATAAAATTCAATTGAAAGAAATTTGAATGTTATGAAATTTTAAAAATAAAATAAATAGAATAATTATTTTGATGAAATCGAAATAATCGAATGAAAATAAAGATGAGATTAATTAAATAATTCAATATAGTGATTGATTGATTGATTGTTAAAAAAATAAAACTAATTAATAAACAATTTAGATATTATTAGAATAGCTGAATAGTGATAAGAAATTCAAGATAAAACTAAAAATTTTCTCTCTTACTTCTAGCAAAAATATAGATAACAGTAATAAATTTTTTTTTTATTATATATTATCTAATTCAATCAAATTAGCGTTCAATAAAAATTTCCTATTTATTTCATAACATTCATAATATTTCATAATATTAAATTTATTAAATATCATTTATATAAATCAAATTGAAAATGATAAATCGAATCTATATTATGACATCATATTTCTAAACTGAATTCTTAAAAATTTTATTTTTCTAATAGCAATTTTTCAAATCTGATTATTGGAATAAGCAAAAGAGACAGAACAAAGTAATCTAATTTCGTTGTCAAAATTATAACAGAATAAGGTGAACGTAATTAATTACGATGTCACTATAGCCAAAATAAATGTGTAATAAACATTGATTTTTCATTTTATCGATAATTAACGTACGTAATAATCAATTTTGTTGCTCGAATTTTCCTCAAAGTGTATGGGTATATTGAATTATGTTCCATTAGAACTATCACATGCCAATTAATAACGATTATTAGTTACCATTTATGATCTTTATTTTTGTATCATAAATTTACATAAATTTCACAATACTGACATTTTGAGGATTATATTGAAAATATTTCTAATCTTGTATTTTATGAATTTTTCAATCGATAAATGGATTATTTTCTTTTTAATCTTTAGATTAAAAAGAATTGAGCATAATCAACAATAAACTGTACTACTGTCAACGACAAATGAATAGAAAAATCAAATTACCTTTACACCAATTATGATTAGATAATGTGCATCATGAAAGGATTATCAAGAAGCTTCTTGTATTTCTACTGTATCTTATCTTAAATAATAGTAAATTCGATTCGATATTATTTTTTTTTAATGGGCATGAGACTTTTTTTTATTTAAGAAGAACTGATTTCAAAATAAATTATTTATCAAATTATAGATATTAATAATTTTAATATTTCTATTTCATTCGAACACTATTCTACGAGTATTCATTTACCTATTCAATATTGAACAATATTTATGATCGAATTCTCATTCCAATAATCAAATAATCATAAAATCACAAAATTCGAATATTTGAAAATTATAAAAAAAAAAAAAAAATAATCAAACGACCGATTATTCAATAATATTTCCTTGATTCGAAAAAGCTTTCAAATATTCAGATGCATCGAGATTGATAAAAACATAGGCTTTAACGTTGTTCTAATTCTAAGCTCCATCAACTATATTTACTGAACTCCCTTTCATTCATTGCAAACACGCGATCTCTCGCTATATGAATTAACGCGAATTTCACGGGCAAACGTTATTTTTGTCGCGCCTATCTTGTGCATCGCGAAATTATGTTGCACCGTCACCGATTGTAATTATATCACGCTCGTGAATCCATCAGCTCTCACGTTTAATCGAAAATGATTTCAATATCGGCTCTTCTTTAGTTTAACATGCGATTCATTCTCACAAAGTTATTATAAACTAATCATGATTAATCTAATAATTTTCAGTGCTTTTCATATTTTTACATTTTTTTTAGAATATAGAAATTTATTTCTTTGGATTTGTATAAAGAACTTAAAATCGAATGAGATTATTTTTGAGGTTAGGTATCGTACATAGAATAAATTGAACATTAATATAAAATATAAATAATGATAATGAATCATTAGAGAGATATACAAATATATTACTAACAATATAATTACTACAAATTATAAAAAAAAATTATTAAATAAATCTATTTTTGTTGATTTATGATAATATGATACAAAAACCTATACAAGATATTTAAGTTTTTTAAATAGTAAATTAATAAATAAGTTTGTGAATATACTATAAGATAAAACTATTTATAATTTTATCATTTATTTATAATTTAATTCTTGTAAAAATAAGAATAAAAGTTTCTAACATAAATTCTTCATAATTGAATTATATATATTATTATATTCATTTTTTTTAAAAATACAATTTAATAAATATTAACATACATAATAATATAATTTATTTAAATATAGATTTGATAATGTACGTATACTAATCTATTGATATATAACAAAAAAATCTCTTTCCCATTTCTTTTATTTAATATAAATAAGAGATTAAATAATCGAAAAAATATTATCAAATTTGTATCGTTATTAGAGATTTTCAGATTATTGCATATAAGATCATTTTAAAAAATTGATCTAATTCCAATTTCTTCATAATTATCTTTCTTATAATTACATATTAGTATACTTTATAATTATCTATTATAGTGTGATTATACGATAAGTGTAAAGTTACAATCGTAATAAATTCCATCGCGAATTTTCCATTTATTTCAAAACAGAAGATAAAAGATGAATCGTTCATTCAGTGAATGATCTCGTATTGTGAAACTTCGCGAATGATTATTGGCTATCATATAATGTAATGGAAAAAGAAAGTACGAACGAAAAGAGGGCCTCGATATTTCTTTGCTAATGACAATAAAGAGAACACTCTGGAGAGTGGAGAGGTTAGAAAAGAGAGGTTACAACTCGCTCGAGTTGTCGTCCGATCGAATTTGGTTTATTATACAAGAGCGTAGAATGTGAAGCGAGGGTCAGCGACACAGCATATTTCTCGTACACATGTCGTATTTTGCACTTGCGTCAGAAGCTACTCTCTATTGTATCGAATAATATTTCGCTATATATAAAAAATAATTTTCAATACAATAAGTTTTGTATATAGATGTTTCATGAGTTAATTGCATCTATGAATATTTAAATGCAATATCTTTTTTGATCTTTAATTTTAACTTTTTTTTTTATCATTATTTTATATTTATCTTTATTAATTTTACATTTATCTATTTTATAAAATTTTTTGATATTTAAAATACATAATTTTTTAAAAAGATGGAATTGATCAGTTTAAATCCTGAAATGTTCCAAATGTTCTTTACTCTTTTACTCATTTGGAATTATATTAACTTTCCTAAATATTAATATAACATAAGAGTTACATTATTTTTCTAAATCTTTAACAAATTTTATATTCTGTGATTATACATTTCAAAGCGAACTTTAAATAGTGTCAAACAATAATCACTAGAAATTTAGTACTTCACCATTGTCAATATATTAATCATATTCACACTATACTTAATTTTATTATAAAGTAATAATATAATATATTCAAATATTAATATAATCATATTAACAACAACGCGATATTTAAATTGAACATTTTAAACATTAAATATTAAGTAAATGGACTACTTTAATTCGATGTATCAATTTCGATAGAAGCTCTCACACGAGCTGCGATAACATGAGCTTTATCAATTTTATTCAAAGCAGTACTCATATACGCGTACTTGGTATATAATATTATATGACATGTTGAACTTTGTCAAATTTAATTTGATTCTTTCGAGTATTTCGTTTGCAACCGGATAAACGCTATTTCGATATCGCGAAGAGTTTGAATCGTTCGATAATCCATCATGCGATATATCGTTATTCATAAAAAAAAAAAGGTATAAGAAGAAAGTAAAGAAATAAAATTCGATAGAGTTGAAATTATTTTTTTTTCTGTTAACATTTATATAATTTTTTAAATATATAATAATTATTTGTAAAATAAGAAATATTCTTAATTGTTAATATTTTCCATTTTCAATATTTTATATTATAAATAATTGTATTTTTTGTAATTATTTATTTTATAAATAATGCATTTATCTTAATTAAATAGAATTCATTAATATTTGTAATCATCTAACAATAAAAAAAATCGTTTTATAATTGAATGTTACATTTGATAACTCACCGACTCGAAGTGAGCTCGATCAGTCGAACATCTCGACGGGTCGTTCGCCAATCGATCGATCTTCTTGCGCACACTGAATCGATATCAAAACAAAGATGGCGAAATCGCACTCTCTTCACAGATGTTGTCACAATATAATTGAAGAATTGCAATTGAGACACTCGGTCACACGATATTCAAAATTCCACACATTTATTTTTTATCAAAATATCATATGTCTTTTGATAAAATTTGGACTCGTAAAAGTGACTTTTCAATCAATTTAGGATCATAGAAAGAAATATATTATGCGATGGTTTATTTGTTTTCAGACCCACTTCTTTTTTTCGAGAAATATCAAACTAGAGATTTATGAAATAATCTTCGGTCACAATAACAATTTAGTTTAGTACAGGCACGTTTTGCAAGCTTTTTTTGAGAATTAATCAGCATCTAATGTTCATTCAATGTCATGTACACGGAAACACTCACATGTAGGAAATATATATATTTATATATATATAATATGTGTATACATGTATTTAACTATATATGAGAAAATACAATTATCAAGAGGTTAGCTTAGTTAAAAGTGCGAGAAAAGCTCGTTCTCCAGAACGGACGTCAATGGTCCCGCAATCGATATCTCCCACTAACACCCTTGCGAAAGGTACAACTTTAAGATCAAAACAAAACTTCTCTTCGAAGCGATTTCATAGAAATAACACATAGTTTTTGGCACGAATCAACTTGCACTCGTTTTTAACAATTCCATCAACACGCGTCACTTGCTTTGCACGCCGGATTTTGTCGGTTCGAGAATAAGCCAATCACGTATTTGCTTCGTAACGACAACAGTCGACGACAACGCAACGACAACAACGGCAATAACAGCAATAAGAACTTCCTTTATTGTTTCCAGTCTTTTCTTCGCTTTCTTTTGCTTCTTCCTTTTTTCTTCTGCTTCGATATATCGTGATATATCGATACTTTCTCTCTATATTTTCTTCTATATTCTCTCTATATTCACTTTTACAAGTCCGTCGTTTTGTATTAATGTACACGAGCGCCGATAAAACAATTCTTCAGGATCCAGCTTACCAGGAAGCAGGTTAGCTAGGTTAGAATATCCTGGCTGACTAGAAACGATGACTAGAAACGCGCGTTCTTTCTTAAAATATTTTTCACGTGCGGCGAGCCGTCGATTCGCACTGCTCTGTAGAAGATTCAAATTTAGAAGCGTTGTATCGGACGGTAAAAAAGCGGGCCGCGCGCCTCGACCAGTTCGCGGTCGAGCCTGAAATAAAGATTTGAGGAAGTCGCGTGGAGAGCATAGGAACGAAAGAGAGACAGAGAAAAAGGAGGAGAGAGAGAGAGAGAAAGAGAGAGAGATTAAATGGAGAGGAGGGGAGTCTGGCCGTGTTGCACATACCAGTCGGTCCACCTCGCCTCTGAAGTTCGCCTCGGCACGCCGAGCTAACATCGACGAGGTTCGACCGCTGATTGGCCCTCACAGAGATCAACGTCAGACGCCACCTCGCCAATTGCGCGACGCCGTATATGCCGCGCATGCGTACCATTTTCAGACAGAACAGTCGCGGTAGCATTCCAAGTTCGACTGTGCGTTGAACGACGTTGATTTTGATTTTGCCCAATAAATGTTTAATTATTAATTAATTTTATGTTTATGTTGGCTTATGTTGGTATGTTGGTGACATTTATTATCACGGTGAATTCAGTACGAAAATAAAAATTGATTATAATAGTTGAAATCAATATTTACGAGCAGGCCTTTTGTCATAATATCAAAAAAAAAACGTTTTATTCAATTGCAACTTGTGATATCAATATTTTATTAAAATAAGTAATTGTAATTATTAATATATACTTCATTTTAAACAAAAGAAAAAAAAAATAAAACAAAAAAAAAAAAATAAAAAAAAATAAAAATAGAATAAAAATGATAGAAAAGATTTATGAAAAAATTACAATAATTGCAATTTTACAATTAGGTATTTATAATTAATAATTTTATGAATTTTGATTAATTTATAAAATATATTCTTAAATTGAATATATAATATTATTTATAGATTATTCCAATATTATGTTTTAAAATTAACATTTAAATAAATTGATTTTTATGTAAAATGATATGAGTGTTCTCAGATATCTAAATTAAAATTTAGATCTCTATTTTATATTATACTAAAACCATTATATTCTTTTTTTTTATATTGTATTATTATCATATAATTTATTTTATAATTTATTTTTTTTTTAATGAAATGCCAAACAGAATTTATGTCATCACATTATGTTTTTACCATAGTTTTATTATGAATTTATGCTGAGAGATAATTATCTTATTTTTATGAATATTTCAAAAATAATTTTTAAAAATTATTGACATTTACTTAAAATATAATTTTATAGAAATATATCATCAAAATAAAAGATATTTTTTAATAATAAATATTTTAAAATAATGAAATATTGTTCTAATAAAAATTTATATGTCACTTTAGAAACATTAACATGATATAAATAAAACAACAATCACACAAAATAACATTTTGTCTTAAAAATATATAAAAATTAGTAAAATATCACAAATCATTCTTAAACATTATCCCTAGAAGTTGTAAGTTGTTTCACATTGGAGTCAATATACATTATAACCACAAAAATTTAAATAATTACGTGAAAACTTACATCTTTATATCTTATTAATATTAATTGATCAAAAATAATAGCTCGATTAAAGAATTTAATCGACGTTTTACATATGTTTTTCTCAAAATATATTAGAGAATGAAATAATGATTGTAGTATGAATAGTTTATGTTAAATTGAACTAAGATTAGCAATTGATTATTCATATATCATTCATTTGAATAATAAATAAAAATCGAATGTTTCAAATATAAAATAAAATTCTCTTAAGTAATTTTTATATATATGCATCGATTTTTCTAGTACAATTTTACTTTAACCGTTTAGATTATTTGAATATAACTTAATCTGAATAGAATCTAAGATCCTTAGGTTATTGAGTATGATAATGAAAGTACTTTTATATATCAGATGCTTGAGTTAATGTTACAGCTGAACTATCAATCCGTGTATGTGATTATTTACATTAAAGCTCCTTTATTCCCACCATAATCCATTGTACATATTATACAACGTTCAATTTTTAATCTCACTTTATTATTTTCTTTTATTATTTCTATCTAACACATGTTACACACACAATATACAAACAATATTTATCAAACATATATTGAACTAATTAAAATAACATAAAAATCATCAGTATTTATCCATCTGTTCTATGAAAAAATTTTTTTCCAATTAAAGTTTGTTATATAATAATATATTTCTCACTTAAATAAAATAAAAAAAAATGTTTTTATTGTGATGATTAAAACATTATGAAAAAAAATTTGAACATATATTCTAACTCGTAAGTTATTAATGTCAAAAATTGACATGGCAATTGATCAAATATCGTGACAAATATGTTGAATTACAAGGGAAGACAACTACAGAGATCATTTCACAGTGGATTCTATTGGTAAACTCGAAAATCCAACTCAATAAATATTAAACGAGCCAAGACGAGCTTGATGGTTGCTAGCGACTAGCTTCCATCAGTTATTCGCAAGCCATCCGACAGCCGTGTGAAATGAAATTGAATCGAGGATCCACGTTCGAATCACTTGAACTCCGTGAACTTAGTTACGTAACATTTCAAATCGATTTCAAGAACCTAGAGGGCGCTTTTCCCGAAATAATATTTGTATCTGAATAGCATTTGGATTTAAATATTTTAAATGCTAGGGAATTTGTATAGGTTGGTAATATGTTGGTAATATGGAAACTAATTTTTAGTAATTTTAGTAATTTTAGTAATTAAATATTATGGAAATTTAATGTTAAAGATTTAAATGCATAATAGCTTTGAAATAAAATTAAAACTGATTAATTTGTTACATAAATATTTAGATAAAAAATATTTGAGGTAATAAATTAAAAAAATAATATCATAAAAATATATAATTTGATATTATACTTTTAAATCTCTCTAAAATTGTTTCACGAATTAAATAAAAAATTTAAATATGAAATTATAATAAGAATTATTACAAAATTCCAAGAATGAAATAAATTAAAACTTATTAAAAGTAATTAATTTTCTGATTAATTTTAATAATTACAATGTATTTATATAATATATAATTATAAAATGAAGAATTTAAAATTAATTATAAAATTATAACATATATAATATGACAAGAAAAGATATTTATCATTTTTATCAATTATTAATATTTCGGAAAGAAACTCTATCGAGAAAAAATATTTATAAATTATAGAAACGGCTATTAAATAATTTGTAAAATTTAATAAAATTTTAAATTCTTTAACAAAAATATTACGATAAAAATCTAACATGTCACTACTAAAAAATATTATCCATTAATAAATAATCCCGTCTCAAGTTCCCCATTGAAATTAATATAGCAATTGCGCACGCGAATCGAAGTATCTCTTATTTGAAACAGAGACATGAAGAGGAAAACTGAAGACCATCCAGATCGACAAACGTAAAAACGTCTTGTCGAATCATCTTCGTTGCGAAAAAAGCTCACAAGCAAAAGCTGGCAATGGCTGTCGATATTTAACGAATTATCCCAGGTGCGGGTAAATATAAATCTACTCCAGGTCGGATCGTATGTATTATGCATGAGCTGCAATGTAGCTGTCCCCCTACAGAGGTCGGATAACCTAACCCGTCGAGAGAGCAGGCAAGTGTTCAATATATCCTAGTCTATCGATCTCGTCGACCGAGCGCGAAAAGACGCGAGAAACGGGACAGTGGATAAGTAATTAATATTCTCCAGATACAGATAACGAGCAACACTATGGCTGAGGGCGACACCAGCTAATTCTAGTGGACGCGTGTCTGCACTCGAACTCTTGGCCTAAAGAGAACCGTCGGAAAAAACTCTAGTGACTTCGCGAGAGATATAGGAACATACGATGTCTCATTGTTAGTAGCAATGACAACTAAGCAGAAAATAATTTTTCGTGAAAAAATAAATTAAAACGAACAAAATAAAACTTTTTCATTTGATTTTTTTTCTTTTTTTTTTTTTAATTTTTAAATCAAATCAAGTGGAAAGTTTTCAAGTACAAATAAAATTGGTTAATTCTTGACGATTAGATACAAATGAATTATCGATAAGAGGTAATTCTAAACATATGAAAATAAAAAAGTAAAAAATATAGAATAAATTTTTTTTGTTTAAAAATTAAATTTGAAAGTCAATTATAGGATTTTTTTGTACACGATTCCGATCTTTTGATTTTCTCAAAAACAAGGATGATAAAATTTATATATGTAAATTATAATTTGCATATATAAAACAAGGGGCATAAAATTTTATTCCATATTTTTTATTATTTTTATACGTAAAATAATCATTTATCGATAGTTCATTTGTATCTAATCGGAAATTAACCAATATCACTTGTATTTAAAAAATTTTTAACATAAACTTGATTTATTTAAAAACAAAGCTTTAAATAAAGAAAATTTTATTCTTTCTTTTCCACTTATATCTTCATAAGGAATCTCCTCTTGTTTGATCGTTGATCACGAATAATGAGATATTCTTGGTGTAAGATATAAGAAAATTTTTTTATGAATCATTTTAATTTTCTAACATACTTAGGTATTATTTATAGTGTACAATAAGTGAAAAAAATTTTTATCAATAAAATATAGTATAGTATATAATATAATAAATATTGAAAAAAAACTTAGAAATTGTTAACCAGATGGAATTATTAATTTTTTCCAAGAGTGTTTTATCGCATATGATGGTGGAATAAGGTTGTTTAACGGTTACAACACAATGTGTGCAGCAAGTAGGCTGATCAGTGGCAATTGTATCTGCAACAATGGCAGATGTCAAATTGTCAGATGATCTCCGTTTGAACGCGGAACATAAGCTACTTTTGTGAAGACACGCCGATACATTATGCATTCTAGAGCGTGCGAGTTTACGCGAGATGTTTTCGAGAAGTTTGCATCACAAAAATACTTTGGTCGAATGGCCTGAAACTCTCGATAACTCGCTCACCAAATATTTAACGAGAGATGCACTTCTTTTCTTGGATTGAAAAATAAATGATAATATTCGAATAATCGCTTTAATAATTTAAATAAGTATTACTTGTTTGTAAAAAAATTTTTTAAATTATACTCGAATATTCTTTTTATACGATATTAACATCGTAGAAATGAGATGAATTCAAATTTCTATGTAATTTCACGTTTGATAAAATAAATTTTTCAACATACATACGACATACATTCAATACGTTTAAATCTAACAATGAATATGTAATCATCTATGTTATAAAAATCTATTTAAAAAAAAAAATGAAGATCATAAAATATTTATATGATAAAGGAATAAACACATTAGTATACTAATTAGGCATAGAAAATGTTAATGTAATCATTAATGATCAAAATTATTAGTGAGAACTTACCACGTTTAATGCCACGTGTACGTTTTTAATGAACTTTTTCCTCATATCATTAACGTTTCTACAACGCATAAAAAGCATGATACCATTAACCATCGATAACACGCTTAACTTAACTTGAAAGAATAATCAGTAATGGTCAGATATTATTCCCTTATTAATTTCCATTTCTTCCAAATTACGAGAGAAGAATAATGATATTTCTTTTTAATGTACGCGCAATATACATATATATATAAGTAGTTTAATAGAGATAATTTTGTGCAAGCATACATAAGATGGACAAAGAGCATCGAGAACATTTCCATTTCATCGATTGGTCGCGTCACGACTCGATGGGACAGAACGTATCGGATAAACGTCAGCATGGCAAGTTGCGCGGTCGGAATAATCGGCCCGCTGAAACGTAGTTAATCATAATGCCGATTATTTCGCGGATAGTTGCAGGAACCGACGTCTATTTCCGTTTTACCGTCAGTCTCGTTTCTGTCATTCTCGATACGATTCTATTTGCGAGAGAGATCGACCGGGTCACACGGTTAAGCGTCGTTCATCCGATAATGAAGATGGATTTCTCGAGATTTTCCTGTAGAATTTAATATGAGATGAAACGTGGCGCGCGCAGCGCGAATAAATCGAATCGAGTTCACGGAGACTTTGAAAACGATTTCTTCTTTATCGATGGAAATGCATTTTCGCGCATGTAAGATCCGAGAGGTTATGTTTTTAAAATTATGGGAAATCGTAAATAATCTAATCTTCGATACAGTTTTTCAACTTATAATATATATACGCTCTTCTTTGAATAATGTAAAAAATAGAATAAAATAAACGTTTAAAAGATTATTTCATATTATATTATAAAGCATTCCGCTATAATAAGCCAAGTCAAACCAAGTTTAGTAGAGCAGAGTAACACGTTTCAATACCCAATTGATTGTTCCTGTACGCGATTCAGTACAACGGTTGTTTGTACTCAGGGATAGGAGCCCTTAAGCAGTAAAAGGGTTAACAAGTTCCCTGCGTGGGTCGTATATCCTATATTGAATATTCCCTTCAAATCATTTTCTTTGCTAAATTTGAATATAGAATAATATTTCATAAAATCACGTTTCACGATATTTTAAATATTTCCAATTATTGTTTTTTTATACCTATTTCCAATTTTAAATCTCATATATTTTTCCCATACAGTTAATATTTCTTCTACAAGCATTATGACGTATCTCGTGAGAGAAAATTTATTAGTTTCGATAATGAATTGCCTTATTTTGCCATTATCAAAGTTATTTTTTCTACAATCACGCGATTTGAGAATCTTTAATGATTATACAGATATTGATACATTTTGTAATAAGAAGATAACATGATCGAGCAATCGAAACTAAACATGACGAAGAGAAGAAAAAGACAAGAAAGTTTCGTTCAACTTCCTTTTTTATTATTTATTCGGCTATTTTCATACGTTAAACTTGGAACAGAGAAACACATTTAATCGAACCAATTATGTAAATAAGTTTTATTCGATTAATTTGCTTTCGCCCTAGATAACGTTCATTTATTTATTTACGGAAAAGATTATTTGTGTGTAAGCACGTATGTGAAAACAGGATATCATATTATAATAATAATAATAACAACAACGATAACAACGATAATAAAAGCAATAAAAATGATTATTAAGGATGAAGTTTTTACATTTAAAAATTTCTCAGTATATTCACTGTATAATTTATTTCAACTAAATTTCAAATTATTATAATTACTAAACGATCATCTTCCCACGATTATTTAATATCTTAAGAAATAATTTGCATCACGTTTATAAAAAATACTAAACAAGAGATCCATATATATATATATTTATAAACAAATAATTTATATTCCCAATAGCAATACTTTTCTAAAAATAAATTTTCTATTTTTTTCCTATCTAATTTTTCCACGCGTTAGAATAAAATAAGATAATAATATCTTAATAATAATATTAATATCACTTCATTCCGTGAATGACCGTATTATATTACCATAAGATATATAAAAAGAAATACTATAAAAAAAATTGTTTATCCAAACACAACGTCAACAATAATTAACACAACGAATTTCATCTTCAATATTCTTCAATCTTTCTTTCATTTAAATTATTAGCTTTTTTCTTTAAATTATTAGCTTTTCGAAAGAATATTTTATCCTCATCAATGATCGAATTGATCGCATCGCACAAATGCATACGTACACACACGGGATGGGAAATTCGATTTTTATTACCCGATGCAATTTCTCGTTTCGAGATCAGTTTCGGTGTAAAAAAAAAATAATATCGAATCGTACGCGGATAGGATTCGAATTTTCATAGGATGCAACAGGGTTCGATCGAGCCGTTGAAAAAACGTGCTCCGGAGAAAGCGGGGAAAAAGCGAGGAAAAAGGGAACGGTTAACTAGACGCGGATACCTTAGAGCACTGTGTAAAAGGGATGTCGGCCCTCGTGATCTCCTTTTGCTCGACGGTGCGAAGGAAAAACAATACACGTAACAAATACCTTTGGAGAGGCTCGATCAATAGCAATATCGGGACATACTGTGCCGTGGTACCCTGACGTATCTTAGACATGTACGAATATCATCTTAATCGTAACGCGATCTCGATAATCCGAATTTTTTTTTTTATTTTAATTCGATCAGATACAGATGGACTCGAAATTATGGAAACGAAAGGAGTTTATCAAAAAATCTTTTCAAAAGATGTAATCTGCTTGATGTATATTGTATATGACACGTAATTTCAATCTTCAATTTTATGTTAATTTTATCTAAATTGTTCCATTTAAAATATGACGATAATCTGACGAACAATTTATATAGAGCTTGATTTGCAGAACGAAAGAGTAATTATCCGATATCCAGTAGATGATCTGAGAAACTAGAATATAAATATGGAAAACTAACGAGAGGAATGATGAATTTTCATCGAACAATTGGAATCTAGATAGGAATGTTGAAGCAGGATCAGGATTTAGGGGACGAAACTCTCGAGATCTCTCGTTTAATCGTCGAGTTTTCCTTACGAAAATCTGAATCTCCCCTTTAAGGAGGAAAGGCTGTCGTTCCGGAGGAAAGGAAAATACCAGGTGGCCACCAAACCATCACGAAGCGAAACTTTTAACACAGCCGTCTCTATCCCTCGAAACTACGATATTTCGAAGATCCATGCGGCCGTCTGTTCCCGTACCGGATATCCGCTCATCCTGCCGCCGCAGAAGAAACATCTTGGCTTCCGACGACGCTGGAAAATCTCTCTCCAACTCGTTCAATCTTCACTTATGTAAAATACGAACACGTGTCCCGATCTGTTCTGATCTGTACAAGTCTGCCACTCGATAACGTTTTCGAGTTCTTCTTCGTCTATTGCGTTTTCGATAAGTCGATTTAAACCTCGTTTCGAGTGTTTTTTCATCGTCGTGGTGTGGAATGATGTAATTTGAAGTAGGGGCGGATCGAACGATTTTTCTCGGGATCTTCCTTTCTCGAGAAAGGAAGAATCAAATATTGGACGGATATTATTGAGAGGAAAATTTGTTTTATCTTTTTTTTCTTTTCTGAAAAGTTTTTTTTTCCTCCAAGATATTTTAGAAATGATATATAAAGGGGAATTTTTAAAAATTCTTAAAAATGAGTATAATAATAAAATAAATTAATAAATAAATTTCTATTATTAATTCTTGTGCTTTGATAATTAGCAATCTTATTTTACGCTGTAAATATTTCACGAAGGAAACAGGTTTATAAAAAAAGAAGAAAAAAAAAAAAGAAGAAAAAAAAAAGTATGAATAATTCATTGAACTTTTTTTTTTTTTAAATATTTCTTATAAAAGATTTCTTGTATATATTCATATTTCACAATATGTAAATTAATTTTTCTCTAAGATTTTTAAAATAAATTGAAATATTTATTTGAACATGTATGAATATAATAATAAAAATATAATCTATCTTACCTAACTAGAAAAATATTTCTAAAAGAATAAAATAAATACCTCCTAATGAAGAAAAAAGTAATACTAATAATTTGTATTTATCATTTAAGAAGAAAATAATTGCTAATTATTTATAGAACTAATAAGTAATTCCAATAAATTCTACATTCATATGAAAAAAATGTATATCTTCTAAAACTGTAAAGAATAAATAACTTTCGTTATAGATAATAATAATAATAATAATACAATAATCCAATACAACCATACACCTGAAATTGTAAAAAGTAATAAAGATCGCGAAATAGATAAAAAAGAATAACGCTTTCTTTGTAAAAAAAAAAAAAAAATAATAAATAAACGACAACATCAACGAAAAGAATACAAAATAAGAGAGATAAAAATAAAGAAAAAGAAAAAAAAAAAAGAATTTCTAGAACAAATTTTCATAGCTTTTTAAACGAGACGAAATACGTAGCGGACGCACAAGAGCTGCCATTTAACCGAGGCACGTGTGATCTGCGCACTTGGCACGCGACCAAAAGGGAGAGAATGAGACCAAACTCCGGAGATGACGTCACCAGGTGACCAGCACTCCCGAAGATCGGACGAAAATCTCGAAGTAAGGCCCGGCCGATTGTTCCCGGCCGTGTGTTCAGCCTATCGCGAGTTATATCGCTTTTCATCGACGGCGAGGGGGAGCAACAGGTTCCACAGGTTCTCTTCTCTTTCACAGCGAGAGAACGAAGGAAGCCCTTTCGACTCGAGGCGAAAGCTTTTGTCTCTTGCGATTTGCTCGATCGAAACGATTAAGGAAGGTAATTTAACCGGAGATTAGTCGATTTGTTTGCTTATCAAGAGAAACAAGTCTTTCTCGATTTCTAGAAACGATTCTTCTCGATCCATTGTTAATTTAAACGTTTCAAGATGTTCGAATGTTTCATCATTCAAAGATTTTATTATCGGAGAACTTATGCGATATTCGAATATATTTCATTGACCAATCGTTGTAGCATTCAAATGTTGCACCATTCAAACGTTTTACAATTCGAATGTTCCACTATTCAAAATGTTTCATAACACGTATTTTTCGCATCCAAATGCATCACAAATGTAGTATTTAGTATACGAATGCATCCGCTGTTCAAATTGTTCGATTGTTTCAAATATTCAAACGATTCATAGTTCCGCTAAATCTAAACGTTCCACGATTCAATGTTCCGTTCTCCAAATTTCAAACAATTCCATTATCCGCATTACCTTAAATTTATCATTATAATACATAATTTTTAAAGGAGGTAAAGAAGATATATAAACTCGTGTCTTCTCTCTGATAAATTCTCTTAAGATACACGCTTAAGAAACCTTGTTAAAATTAAAGATATTCTATCTTATTCGTCTCTTTCCAATGACATTAATAAAATTTAGAGAGAAAAAAAAAAGATATTTTCGAAATGAATCGAGTCGAAGACAATAGAGAGAGAGAGAGATGATTTTCTTTCTTCGAAGAATCTTTCTTTCTTTGTGCCTAAGTGCATCTTTAAAAAGGGGTGAAACCTGTCGATCATTATAACACAGTTTCAAGGTGGTCAAGTGACGAGCTGCAAATTGATCCTCATTCACCCTTCTCTGCCCGTGTGTTCGAGGGAGCGCGCGAGCGCACGAGGTAAAGTTACCCTGAAATAACTCTTGCAGATTATGCGAGGTGAAAGAAGATAAAACGCGTGTAAAGAGGCTAGTGAAAGTGCGAACTAATTTAACGTGTAAACTACTCTTGGCCTTTACAACGTTAATCTTCGCGAACGAAATCGAATCGATTTTTCTTCTCCATTTTTTTTTTTTCAATTCTTTTAAAATTTTGAAAATTTACCATTTTTATCAGGATTAACACAGACACACGTTTGTAATCATTCTTCTCTAAGGAACTGTTCGAAGAAAATTTCAACGATAAATTGTTGAAAATAAAATATTAAAATTTAATCTTCAAATTCGTAATCGTTCATTGGATCAGTCTGTTGAAAATAAACGAAATATTCGGAAGGGCCAACGAATCACAATCAATTGTGACCAATAAATTTAATCGGAACGATTGTTCCTAGGAATAACGTTACGATTAGATATCAAGATAATTTTCGAATGATGATGCGAACGTGAACGAAGAGTGTTCGTCGTTGTTACGTTTGATTTGGACGACGATCAAGGTAACGTGTAAAGGGCAGAAGAACGAACGTGACGTTCCATCTACGCGTCTCTTATTCACCGATCTACATTTATGTATTTACGATCTACTGGGTGTTTCAAAAATAAAAAAATATCATAAAAAAGAAAAAAAATATTTTTGGATTAGTCTTTCCTCTATCTTTACCACGAAATTTTCTGCTCAATTTCAATAGAGAGAGATTCAAGTAATAATACTTTAATAATCTAGAGAATTTAGATCTGGGGAATTTTTTGAAATTTTAACAGATGGAGGAAGAATTACATGGTTTATTATTTCAATCAATATTTTTTTTTTTAAGAGTATTAATATTTAGAAAGAAAATTATTCAGATATAAGTGATATCATTTAATCATAAGAAACACAATTTAGATTAATTTTACTCTTTTCAATCTTTTAAATATGGAATAAATATATTAAATCTTAACTGTCTCTATAATACAATTTGAAAAATTGTTCCTCAATCGTTTTTTAAACAAAAATCCTTTTAAAATTATAAAAAGTACAACAGTTACAAACGGCACACTCTGTACATGAAATGATTGGCGAAGCAATCGTCGAATATTTCCCAATGGAAAACTACTCTTACGAGAAAAAAAATTTGATTGCTTAACAAAAGAAGAAGAAGAAGAAGAAAAAAAAGAAAAAGGAAAAAGAAAAAAAAAACAAATAAGAAGAGTTCTTCAAACTAAATAACGTTGTATAAGAATGTTTATTTTAATTGTTGCGGAAAATGTGCGCAAAAACATGCCGACCGGCGTCCGGCAGACGCCACGAAACGTTTGCCAAGGGTTAATGAACAAGATGTATGTTGGCCGATTTCAAAATGCAATACCTATTACGATCGCGACCAAATTGTCAAAATTATGCTGGCATGGTTACAGTAGAAAATTATCAGACTATATGGCTAACACGTGACACAATAATAAATTTCAATATGGCAGACAAGATGATTCTATAATGTTTATATTATCTACATATGATAATATCGATCGATCGGTATCCTCATTCGTTCTGTTATTCTTTTTTCATCATGCGAATGTTATTCGTTAAAATTTTGTTAATAACAACGAAACTACGAAATTTTGGACAGAAGGATTCAAAAGTGATTTTATTCGTTGCGTAAGAACACGAAAATTGAAAAGGAAAAAGATGATATTTCGTAAAAAAAAAAAAAGAGAAAAAAACGATGTTTGAATGAATCATAGAGGATGTATATTTGTATAAATGAACCACGAGATATTACATTTTCTGCAAATATATAAAAATAACTTGCAATAATTTTATATATATATTTTTTTTCAGATTTATCCAAAACGACATTGGAAATTGCATTTAGATGGAGCGGTTATGATTAAGAAATGAGAATTTTGTTGAACTGAATAAGATACTGATTGAAGAAAAAATGAGATGAGAGTAATTGAGGTACGTAAATGACTAATATTTTCTTGGTATGAAAGAAGGACGAGATCAGCAAGCAAGATCCTTGAAGGGACCGTGATATCGCGGTCACGTGATGATGCGACACGTGAAAGAACAAGACAAAACACGTAGATGAAAACTACAAACGATTACTTAGAAATAACATCACGAATATTCGTTTCGATCCTGATTATGTTATCACTACACCAAGATTTTATAACATTATCTTCGATAAATTTAAAATTCGAAGCAATCTTTACAATTAACTTTAAAAAACCACGTCAAAACTAGTAAACTCGAATTCGAAGAATCGTTCGTTTAAAAAAAAAGAAATCCCTTATCAACGCCCGATGTAATCCGAAACCTAGACGAGCAAAATTCCGCCGCGATAGTCAGCCTAAATCCGTTCAAACGCATCACGCGCGAGGGCGCCTTGGCCGTGCTTAGAAAATGGTGGAAACTTACGCCGAAAACATCTCTCTTGGCTGGCCACGTTGAACTTTCGATATTATCGAATCGTTTCACACGTTTTTTTCAATCCTTACAAATGATACGTAATTTTATACCAAACGATCCCACTAAATTTCTTCCAGAACTGAACCTCTACACTATACTCTCCTTTCTTTCTTTCTTTCTTTCGAGAACCAAACAATAGTTGCACGCACACACGCGGTCAACACGCGGATGGAGAAGAAGAATAACGGGGAAATCGATCTCGAAGAAACTTGGCGAACGGCGGCGGATCGTGCAACCAGTTCGAGTTTCAAGTTGGAATCCGACGTGACGAGAAGAGGAAAAGGCAGGATAACAAGGTGCGGGCGGAACGCGTTTCCTTGATCCTTGGCTCCGTCCAACTGTGGTCCCACCGGCGTGTGTACCACCGAAAGATCGGCGGTTGGTGGCGGTCGTGGGAATCAAGGAGAAGAACGGAAGAAGAAAGAAAGAACCGAACGAGAACGTAGGTCCGTCAAGCCGGGAAGAGACAGAGTTAGTGGATAGAAGAAGAAGAGATGTTGTCGGTGTGCCGTGGTGTATTAACAAACCGCGTGAAAAGATCCCAAAAATAATTTCGGCGTGAAGAAATAAATCCGGGTGAGGCGGTCGCGAGGGTGCCTAAAAGAAGGTTCGCCACCGGGTGCCTTCTGGGAATGAAACCGGCATACTATGCCCGAGTTATAAGAAGAGCGGTGTAGCGATCGCGTCGGCTAGTCGCTAAAGAGTTTTGCCGCGGCTAAGAACGGATCAAGGGGAGGCGAAACGGGTTTAAACGCGAGAAGCCTGTATCTGCATATTTCGAACAAGAATCTCGAACAATCTTTCTATGGGTGCACCACGGATTTAAAAGTATATATACGTACATATATATATACATAAAGAAGATATCTTTCGTTTTGGGGATGAGAAAGATCACGAGATCGAACGAATTGTTCGGTGTTTCTTTTCTTTTCTTTTTTTTTCCTCCTTTTTTTTCTTTCTTTATTAAGTAAGTAGAATAGAAGAGAGAGAGAGAGAGAGGATGGCCAGGATGAGGAGACGGGCCGAATATGCGGCAACGCGAGAGACGCAATGGCAAGGCAAGGCAAAGCAAGCAGGCAGCACAAGCAGGCAGGACTTACCTCTGCTGTTTTTAGAACTCCACTCCCAGAACTGCGCGGGTCGAGCCGAGCCAAAACCAAAATACCACCGATATAGCTTTTCTGCGATGGTCTTTGTGTAAGCGACCAACCAGCTCTTTCGTACGGACGTCCAACCGGCTTGCACCGGAGTCGAACGCCCGACGAACTAACCTTACCGACGCGACCAAGACGACGACGACGAAGACGAAGACGAAGACGACGACGATGATGACGACGACGACGAGACACGACGAGGAACGAGAGACGATGCATCGAGGGAAAAAGTATATTGTAATATGAGAATCATGTTCGTATAATTCGGATCGTTTATCGACGTTCAGGGTGGTTTTGCCGCTTCGCTTCCATGGGTTCGGTGCGAGAGGGAATGCTGATTGAACAGACATGTGATTCCTATAGTCAGTCCTCGATGATAGTTGATGGAAATTTCTATCTCTTGGTTATTCGATTAAGTTTGTTTTCCAATTTTCGAATTATCGAAGAATTGAATACGAATATTAAATCGAAGAAAATAGGTTATCGAGAGAATTTATCGTCGTGAGTATCGTATTGAATATTTTGAATAAAAATTAATTTGAGGATGACGTGGCGTGTGAAACAAAGAAGATCGTATATATTTATTGAGTAATAAATACTTTAATTATTCGTAATTATCGATGGATTTAGTTTGCATTTAATGAATGCGTCATGATATATTATCGATATGTAATAACTTCCATATGCTTATTTCCATTTATATAATTTTCTCGAACGTGATCAAAATTTATTTATATAAACGATAAAAAAAAAAAAGAAAATGCTTACCTTTCTATTGCATGTAGGAGCCAAAATACAGGGTCGGTGTTGCATTCGCGACGATTGTCCTGAAAAACGAAAGAAAAAGAGGATGGCTCTTAATTTTCGAAAGCGCGGAAAACGTGCACATTTAATCCTTATTTCAAAAATAATGACCAAACAAATGAATTGTAATTTCTTTCAAATCGAATCTCAAGACAAACGTAATAATTCTTCCAAGAGAAGATCCAATATCTGATCCAAACGAAAGCAAACGATTGAAATGATGGAAAGAGATTAATTAAAATTCATCGATTAAAAATTATACCTTAATTAAGAACCTTAACAAAGAGAAATATGACGAATACCTCCGATAAAATTCTAGGGAAACGAGGGAATATGACTTATTTTATTCGAAAAAAAAGAAGAAAAGGATATAAATCGAGGAGAGGGGATGATAAATGGGCGAATGAACCGACTTGACACGATATAATTCCTAAACCATCCCCTGGAAACCGAATCCCGTCCCTCCCCATCGGCGGTCGTAGTAAAAAAACCGATCGAAAATCGCAGCAGCAGCTCGTCGCAACGTCCAAGTTTCCATAATTACACCGGGACAATTGAATCACCGAACCAATTCCACCAGTCACGATGGAAGATTCAACTGAATTCTTTATGCCATCTCCTCCGTTCCGCCGTATTCACCTTTAATCGGGTTAACGGAGCATGGAAGCTTCTCCAAAATAGTCGGTCGTTATTAATTTAAGTCACTCTTAATACGGTTCCACCAGGAAAATCGTTATCATTCGTTCTGTTCCCGAGGTTCGATCGATCGGAATGAACAGAGGGATAACGCAAGAGTTCGAAAGTTCATGCTCCGCTCCGTTTATTCTTCGCGACAATTTTTCATCGATCGATACCTTTTCGAACCAATCCTTTTTCAAGTGCAATCGATGAGTGAATCTCTGTTTATTTATTTCCTCGATAATGAAAAGATTTGGAAGATTTGATAAACATATTGTACAATATGTAATATTCGTAAGAAAGATTTTTTACCAGTCGATCGATATGGATACATATGCTCTTTCTTTTCTTTTTTTTTTTTTTTTTTTCTTTTTCAGAAGATGGACATTGCATCACGCATCTGATACGTTATCAGACTAGACAGTTTAAATTAGTTTATCTTATGTTATAACTTATCTCTGTCCTTTTTTTATATATATATATATATATATTAATGATTTTTATAATTACTTTCATGGCTATAAAAATATATAATGGGATGTAAAATAAGATCAAGTACGGAATGAATAAAAATAAAATGCGTAATCGATCATCGATCAAATAGAATGGCAAAGTTCAAAAGGACATATATTATAATGTATTGAAGACGATTTACTTTTTATTTAAAAGAAATGAGAAATTTTCGGATTGATAAATATTGCGTAATACATACTTTTATTATCTTCTCGTTAACTTCATTCACGTTATCGGTGGTAATATATTACGATATCGTGGATTCATTATTTTCACCGAAAATCCAATATCTTTTCGAATTTGAAAAATTGATAAGAGAGTTTGTTTCATTTACAATGCCTCGCTCGAGGTATAATTCGATACTTTTTAAAATTATTTTCCATTTCCTCTTCAACATCCATCGGCTCCATTCCACGCAGAAGACATACGTCAGAAAATGTCAGCTCAAAAAGCGAGCCAAATCTTGAAGCTCAACTGATTCATTGATGAGATCATGCGACTAAAGCGGAATAGTTTTGCCGAGTTACTCCTAAATTTCCACTTTTCTCTTCACTTAGAGAAATCGCACCGCGATTTAAAAATAACCTTCACCCTTTCCAGAAGAGATTTCCAGAATATCGAACAGAATAATATCCCGTTTCGAAACTTTGGAAAGAAGAGGAAAAGATTCTCGATCGCAAATAAGAAAATCTTACAAAGATTTATCGAAGATCAGAATGATCTAAATCTAAAAAAAGAATCCCCATAAAAAATATCGAATATCCAAATCATCTTTCTCTCGAAAATAAAACTTTCTCAGACGATAATTAACATTGAAACAATCCCCTCCCCCTCCCCCTCGATAAACGTACACCAAAATCCAATTTGCCAAGATCCAATTAACCGGCCGGCAAAGAAGAAGAAGAAGAAGAAAAAGAAAGGGCGTTTTTCGACGGGGTGGAAGGGAGGGGAAGAGAGCGTGTTGCGCGTACGAAAGAAAGGCGACAATAATTTTTGCTTTCGGCGAAGCGGCGGCGGCTAGGAAAGAGGAAGGCATAAAACGACATTGCTCTGGATCGGCACGTGCCACTCGATAAATCTGTCGGCAGCTGACGGCAGCAGCCGGCTGCAGCCTCCCGCCTGCACTTGCGCTTTCCTCCTCCTCCTCCTCCTCCCCTGTGTCTTAACGTTTCCTCCGCCCCCGTCTTCATTCCACCCCCGGAGTCCCTTCGCTCTTACGTGAACTCCTCGCGACCCTTGCTCACGAGGGCAACCGTTACACTCTGCGTCCTCTCTGCGGCGTAGGATCATGCAAGGACGGTGAATTAGACGAATTTCATTTGTTATTTGTTAAGGGTGGCGAATCAGAGTAAAATTTTGCATATATACACGTTGTAATAATTCTTAGATTTTATTTTGGTATATTTTGTTATTTCAATGTTGTGCAAGAAGAAATAATGCGAGGAAAACACTTTTTTTTTTTGATTTTAGGAGAAAGAAGGAGAGAAATGTCTGAATTGTTTCATTGACGCAGAGGAAGTAAATATATCAAATTTCAAGATGCGTGTTTTCGCGGTTACGTAAGGGAAGATTCACGATCTGAAAACAGGAAGGGAGTTTTTTCGATCGTAAACACGTAACACGAACGATCTCGATTTTACGAGGAATAGAGATTCTCTCTCCTCTCTGCTGGGCCCGTGAACGATCCGGGAGGGCCTGGATCCCTCCAAGTTGGAACGTGTGCACGCACGTGTGTATAATCCACGCTGCTACTTAATGTGAACGACAACGGTTAAGAGGAAGGGCTTCTGTGCTTCTACACTCGAGTTTTATATACTCGAGGCTAGATTATTCCTGCCTGTAATAACTAAATATTTTAACGTAATGTACGATTCCTTTGATCAAATCCACTTTTTATCCTTCTTATTTTATAATTTCATAGAAGGAATTGTTTAATATAATGTGTGTATAATTGAAATATAGATAATTTATTTCCAGAAATAATATTTAAAATAATTAGAGTCGAGATTAAATTTATCGTCTAAGTCGAGAATATATAAAATATAATTTAATTTCGATATATCATTTAAAATTTAAATGATCAATAAATTAAATTATTTATAAATTTAAATCTGGCATCTTTTCTTTCCTCTTTAATAATCACTCACTGAATCAAATATTATATACACGAACTAAAGTAAAGTATCTTTTTTACCTTTCTCAAAGAAACCACCTTATAACTTAAGGTCATAGATATTATAGTTATTTATAGTTCAAAAATGTCGCTTGAAGTTTTATTTCGTATACCATCTGCATTTGACACGTGAAACACGATGTTAAAACATAATGGATCTCCAATATTTAACACGTATTAATAATACGAATAAATATAATAAAATGATAAAATTTTAAATTAACGTGTTACAAATATATATATAATTCTTTAAATTCGATAAATATAATTATCGAAATTTTTCCAAACGGCCAAGTTTTAAATTAAACTTTCCATATGTTAAAAAAAATCATTGCCCGACATCATCCCCGTGATAGCGGCGCCCGCAACTGCGCGTTAGCAACAGATGGAGAGCGCTGTGTATCGCGTATTACGTATCGCACATAAAACGACCAGTTATACGCATACACACGGTACATGCTTCATCGATCAGCCAGTTACTTGCGTCATTGCGAGCTCTCATGCTCTCTTGCTAGGCACAATTTCTTTCTTTCTTTTTTTTTTCCCCCAATTACTACGAAGATAAAAGAAAAGAAATGAAATAAACGATAAAAATTCAGCTATATATTCAACAATATCTATCTAAGAAGATATGATTTTAATAATATTAAAATTAAAATCTTTCATAAAGATGGATATATATATATAAAATACATCATCTGAAAAAAGAAACGAAGAATTTAAATTCGGTTCAGCGTGGAGAGTTGAGTAAGAAAAAAGCGTTATTATATGGGATTGATTAGAATGGTTGGCGGGTTAGAACGAGCCATGAGCCCATGAGTCGACAAGAGATGTTGGCGCGAGTGCAACGCGCCATATTCTTTGTCCTATGACACGACGATGTTAAAGCTCTGTGGCTAAATTTAAACGCAGCCGCCAGGGCTGAGTCTAAGACCGAGGCTGAGCAGGAGCAGCCGCCAGAAACCAGAGCACGTGCTTCAACTAAGTGACGTGTGCCTTCCTCCCCTTGGCGCCCCCGCCCCTCCCTCGTCCTACCGTTTCCTCCCTTCCCCCCTTTACTCGTACCCACCCATATAATACACCCCCATCTCTCTTTCTCTCCTATTTACCCATCCATCCTCCATTTATTATAATATTATGTTTAATTATTTTTATCTTTCTTGATTTTGCATTCTACATGAAAAAGGATAATGACAATGGTTGATTCTAGATCCGATGTGGTATGAAGATGTTGGGGATTAAATGGAAAATTAACGACACGATGTTGGGAGAGGAATTTACGGTGGAAAGTGGAATGTTTTAGTTAATACGGTGTTCAGGGCCAGATTGATTCGAGGAGTTTCGAGACTGTTGAACTTTAATCTGTTGGGCGTTTTGGGATTACGTTGGTTTAAGAGAATCTTAGAAGTTCGTGGATGTGATAGTAGTAGTAGTAGTAGTAGGTTTGAAGAGTAACATCTTTGACGAGAATATCGAAATTGGTGATAACATTTATAGTTGAGATTGATAATTGAAGTGAAATTGAAGATAATGTCAAAATTAACGATAGTTAAATTGATAATGAACTCGATATATTGATATTGAAGTCGATAATTGAATCGATATTACGATATAGAAATTTATTTTCGAACCAATATTCAAATAGACAGATGTTTTAAATCGATATCCAAGTTGAAATTGAAATCGATATTAAAATTAAAATAATTAAGTATTAGAATCGATAATACTTCAGAGTTAATTCAGAAAGAAGATATATATGTATATAAATCAAAAATTTATAAATAATTGATTTTCTCGTGTACTTTTTATTTATTCTCCCATCAAATTTGAATTATTTGAATATCGATTTTCAACTGGAGTCGAACCACACGATTGTAGGAGTTGATACAAACATCCTGCACCTCACACGTGGCCTCAACCGACTGTAGGACACGTGTTCCTCTCTCCTACAGAGACATTTCTCCACAGAAATCAGCTTTTCGATAATCCATGAATATTCTTCTAGTTCAATTTCTCATCGATTCAAAATATATCTTTCTTATTATAAATATATACCATAAATTTTGTTCGATCTTGAAAAATATACGTTCTATGTTCAAACATATATAATTGTAAATATAAAGCTTACATACGTACATTTTTCGTGTAAGATGTGAAGATAATTCAAAAAGATAATTCTTTTTATTTCTCCACGAGATATATATATATTGTAAAACAACTGCCTGAAAGTTCTCTTTAAGTTGTTAAAATTAATACGAATAGTGAATAGAACGAGGAACGTGGCAGGAGGGCACCTAAAGGGGTAGGGCCACACGTCGTTGGTTATGAGACCCCACGGTTTGCCACGGCCAACGCGACGAGGCCAGACACATTAGAACAATCAGGATCCCGCAACGTTTTCCGTCTTGTGTGTATAGAATCGAAGTAAGAAAAAAAATTGTAACGTATTAATAAAGAAGAAGAAGAAGAAGAAGATAGGATTATTTAATCGAAAAAAAAATGATTATTTTAAAAAAAATTTCATTTCTTCCTTTGTAATCGTCGTGATAAGTTTTATCGGGCTCCTCGCACTTTCTTCATCAGATACGCAATTGCTGTTTAACGAAGTCGAGCCGACTTAGCAAGGTCACATCCATCTAACGAGGTACATCTAATAATTGATACAACGATTGCTAACAAGTACGGAACTGCGAAACCGGTTGGATAAATAACGAAGTGTACAGGGTGTCTTTGAAATCGTGGTTCATCAAGAGAGCTGATTGGTAGAATTGTGATTCTACGTGAAAAAGAAAAAAAAAAAAGTAACGTTTTCTGCATCCAAAATTTCGTTTTCGAGCGAATCAAATTTGACTGAATTTTAATTAAATTTGATTAAATAAATGCGAATAGAATAACGTATCGATGGTTCATTTAGAATTAGACAATTCTTTTCAATTTTCCATGTATAATCATTTGATGGCTTGTATCGTGATTTCGGAGACACCGTATATATCAAAAAGAATGAATCTTCGAGATGAAGATTCTTACGATAATTAAGCTATTGTTAATGATTTTATTGATTACGGTCCAATTGTTGAATGAAATATTTGTTTTGAGATTGAGATATTATTTGTTTAATGATTGGATTATTATGGTAATTTATTTAATTTATTTGAACGAGAAATAAATTAAAGGGAGAGAAAGAGATTCGAGTTTTTGAAAAGACGAGATAAGTATAATTATTCATCTAGGTCTTATAAACTTTTCAATTTTTTTTTTATAAATACGAATAACATTTTGTTAAAGTATGGAAAAACGATACAAAAAATACAAAGAATATTATCGCGCATACCGATACGAAGGAAATGAAATACAATTTTAAAAACTTCCATAAATCATTCTATCTTGTGTAATATTTTTCTAAAAAAAAACTCATTAAAAAAAAAAAAAAAGGAAAAAAAATGAAAAATGACTAAAGTATCGTCGCAGAGAGTCTTTATGATAAAAAGTTCCACAAATCATGATCCTACATTCTCCACCATCAGAATCTCTTCTTCCATTAAAAGTTTCCAAAAAAGAAAAATGAATAAACTATACGGTTCGAAATGTACAAGCGATTCGAAGGATCGCTTCCTCTACTAGCTCTGTGTGTCCCTCTTTCGGCCGCACACAAACTGGAGCTTGAAACGCGATACTCGACGCGAGACGATACGCGGACCGATTCTACTCGAAGAGAAGCAGAATGAACGGCGAGAGCCGGCGAAAAGAGAGGGAAAACGAGGTGGCGCGAAGGAAGAGGGTCGGGAAAAGAGGAAAACAAGAAGAGGGAGGCTTGTGAGTTGAGTGAACGCACACTCGAGTCGTGTGTATGGGGGAAGGGAGAGGAAGAGAAACATATACGTGCGTGAACACATGTGAACAAGGAAGAATCTCGCGCGAACTGTGAAACTACGTTTATTCCAAACGTAGACTCTCTCTCCGAATCTTTTGCTACTTCTTCCTCTCCTTTCCTTCCTTTTTTTTTCTCTTTTTCTTCTTCTTGCTTTTGCTTCTTTTTTTTTTTTAGAGGCTTCACTAGAGCAGCGAAATACTTCTAAACGAGAAGAGAAACTTTTCCATCCGTGTGTATTAATCATTTGTGGTTAAGGAATTAATTCACATCTTATCTCTAATTTTAAGAATTCTTATTTCAAGAATTTTTTTCAGATTCAAGAATCAATTTCCTTTCTAAATTCTGAGAAATCTAAGATTTTTAACGTTTCTTTTATTATATTTACTTTATGATCGATATTACAAAATTGATTTAGAAAAATATGCAATATGTATGCAATCTGTGTAATTACAAGTAATTATTTTATGATTAACTAAAAAAATTTGTTTCGTGTGTTATAAGAGAATGAAATGAAATATCAAACTCATCTTGACGTGGAAGATCTCTTACGATTCGATACAATTTTTATTAAGGAGGTGAGAACTAATTAATTTATGAAGAATAACGAGTAATTTAACAGCGAACGATTCAAGATAATTATGAGAACCTTATTTTTTTGTATAATGTGGTGTATATTACTCACACTATTATGGAAATTGGATTATTATCTTAGAATAAGTAATTTGAATTGAAATTGGTCTTGGTAAATGGTGAATAAACTTTTTATATAATTTTTTTTAACACTTTTTTTTTAAGAGTTTGATAATGAAATGATTAATTTGATTTTGTTTTAATATTATTTTATATATCTTATATAATATTACCTTTCGTTTGTTAACGAATAAATTGTTTTTTCTTTTAGTTTGAGAAAATTCTTGGAATTAATTTATTTTTAGATTTATATTATATTAAGCATTCTTCTCGCTTATCATATCATCATCTCTTAAATAAAAAAAATTATAGTTTTATTTTTTTTTAAAATTAGAACAATGTTAATTCTTTTATTAATTATATAAAACTGAATTAAGAAGAACTTAGAAAATAAGTATCTTTTTTTAATTCCTGTGAATATTTTTTTTTTTTTTCAAAAGTAATCTCTCAAATAATTCAGAATTATGAATATTCATACCAATGCACAAAGTAATATGAAGTATAAAAATCTACCCACGCTATTCTAAAATTTTTTATCCAAACTGATCTTTTAATGTTGCAATACACCCACACTTATATTAAAGCAAATATACAATAAATAGAAAAAACAAACAAAAAGATGTTCAAATATTTACTAAACTTCAATTACTGAAAAAGAATTTCCCAAGAAAAACCATTTCCCATAAACCTAACAACAAGGTAAATTTTAAACTCAGTTTAAGAAGAATACACATTTTTACAAGCTTTATATAATTGAAACAGAATTTTTCATATTATTCTTTCATCGTTGTCCACAGTCTACAGATACCCTTCTCGCATTCAATAAAACAATTATCCACTCCCATCATCTTCATACCGCAGCCAATAATCACTCCACATCCACCAACCAGGGAAGAATATTCCTCAAGATGTCCCCATGGAACCCTTCTCCTTGTTCTTTCCTCGAACTTACCATCGCTCCTCTCCTCTTCCTTCTCCTCCTCCTCCTCCTCCACCTCTCTTCTCGCGCGTGGACGCCACGACATACACAGCAATCCCTCTCACATGCATATATACACACACACACATACACCCAAACGAAGAGGCACGCATAGAGGAAAAGAGACAGAGAGACGCGCGTGTATTGCTCAGCTAGCAGAGGAAGAGAAGAGAGGAGAAACGAGCTGGCAGATGTTGGGCGCGTGCGGCGTCGAACCTTTTAAGGCGCGATCACTGGACGCCCGGCGTCGCCACGGCCCTCCCCGCGTCGCTCTTGCCCCCACTCGGCTCTCCTCGTCCCTCTTAACTCCACTACCCTCCACCTCGGACACCTTGAGAACAGACGAACCACGCGCGCCACACCAGCCTCCGCGAAACCTCATCTACCTCTTCTACTCGACGCTACAACGCCGCTCCTCTCCTTTCCTCACACGGATAAAGGGAGTCGAGTTTGAGACTGTAATTTGCTTCCAACTTCTTATTCTTCCTGTGTGCTTTTTCCCCCTCCTCCTCCTCTCCTTTTTCTTTTCTCTTTTCGAATTAGGGATTTGTTTAGGTCGAGGTGTTGGTTCGAGAATTGGTTTTTGGACACGTGGAGGGACATGTCGAGGAAAAGAAGTTTCAAGGATTAGAGAAGGATTAACCTTGCGGTCTATGTTTTCGCTATTTTTTATTCTGATTAATTCTCCAAATTACTTAGACAAATTGAATCTATCTTTATTCTGGATAAATACTTGTACTTTTGTAGAAGTGAAAGAAATTTCATTAAATTTAACATATTTTGTTTCTATGATATTATTCATTGATCAGTTATTATCTTATGCAATGAGGTAATATATTTTTGTAATTTGTATCAAAGTTTGTTTCATCAAAGTTACAAATCCAATTCTAAAAACTAATAAAAACTTTTATCCTGTACATATCTGATCAAAATTTCTTAACATCTTTCTTTTAAATTTATTCATCTACAAGTAAAATTCTTAATACCAAATCCAGAAACCAATTCTAATCTTAACAATTCTAAAAATCAAATCATTTATACATTTTCTTTAATGCTAATTATTTTCAAAAAATTTTCATAACATATTCTTATCCATATAACCTATCAGTTATGTATTTTTATCTTATATTCTATTTTAAATACAAGAATATCTAAATACTTAAAATACAATTTAAAATTTTTATCTTTCTCTCAAATTTTTCTCTTGAATTTAATCATTATTTGAACTAATACCAAACATATTTAGAACATTATTACCAATCAAAATCATTAAAATGTCAAGATTTTGAATAAAGATTTAACAAATTTTTAATGAAAAACATTTTATATTCTTTTAAATCAATACTTCAAACAAAAGGAAAACGAAATGAACCAAGATCTCGAATCCAATTTAACGGTAATAGAGAAAGAACCGGAAAGGGTTAACTCACCATCCAACTAGTAAAACAAATAACGAAAATCAAGGAGAAAAATCAGAGACCAAAAGGTATACAAGAGGGCAGGGTGGAAGAAAAGACGGAGGCGTCGCACGTGGCCGATAGGACCACGTGGGCTTTCAGTCTACGTCACCGGCCAAACCGACATCCCATCGCGTATTGATTGAGAGTGGCCATGGTCGTTTCTATGACGACGTTTCTTTTACCTGTACACACCTATCCACACATATATCTACATATACACGCATACACAGATATATACACATACACACATAAATGGATGATACACCTTCCTAGTTACACAGAAGCGGCTACCTATCCATCCACTACGTAGGTAGTAACCTTAGGAGGACGTAGGTGTACGTAGGTGCGCGTGGTACCTGCGCCCTGGGGCTACAGCCCAGCTTTTCCAACCCTCCTCCACCTCGTTTCACTCTTCGCACAATCCCTTCGCTCCACACCCTCCTTGCTCGTCCTTCTTTTCGAACCCTATCAAGCACTGTCCTATCTAGCACGGTGTATCGAGTGAATCGGATCGGATCCTCGATAGAAATCTTTGGAGCGTGCACGTTGCCGTATCACGCGTGCAAAATTTATAATCGACCCCTCCGATACCGTGACGCGTACGTACCCTCGACCCGAACCCATCCCCAGAGGCGACACACCCCCCTCTGGTACCCTAGATCGGAATACACTAAGATGTGTATACGGTTATTATAGTGGGATTTTGTGGAGCACCTTGCAATATCTCTTCGTAAATATTGGGATATTTTGCAAGAATAAGGATTTACTTGGGAAAAATCAAAAGGAAGACATGGAATATACGCAATTGACTTGATCTATTTTTATAGATTCGATTCTGTAAAGATTATAAACATGCAATTAAAAAATACGTAATATTATAGCATTAGTTTCAATCGAATATCTTGACTTGACTATGTATTATGACTATATCATAAAATTCAAGTTAATAATTTATTTTATTCAACCTTGTTTCCAAACTATACAAGTATCACGAAGGATGGTAAAGCCAATTACGGAAATTTCACTGCCATTCCTGTTTATTGCTTTATTAACGGCCGAGCTCACAACAGAGCTCTTTTATTTATCGACGGAGAATAAGAAAAATCGATTAGATTCGAGCACGTTATAAACCGCGGAAAGGTAGATGCAGCAGCACGTGCTGCTAACACGTGGTGGATCGGGTCCACAGCAGAAGCGCAGAATGGGGAGGGGGTGTGCAGGCGGTGAGGGAAGTGAGATGCGCGTGGGTAAAGTAGGGAGTGGGAGAGGGACGGGCGCAGTTCCCGCGTAAACACTTGCTTTTTGCGAGTATACCACATGAGTAATGATGATTCTAGTTACCATACGATTATTCGGCATCTCTCAAGAAACGACAAATTATAATCTGTCGATATAATAGTAGATATTAATTTGACAGATAACTGACAGAGTATTGCTATTTCGATATCGGGAATAAAAGATGAAATAAGACTAAATTAGTTTTAAATTAAATAGAGATTATCAGTGACACAGGATTTAGAAGAAGAAAACTTTAACAGATTTCAATAAAACATTATATTGAAATTACTGTCACTATTATTGTATCATGATTAAATTGTTATTGTTCAAATCACTTATATTTGATATTATTCTAATCTTCTATCACTTTAATCTATTAATTATTGAATTTTTATTTCTTCTATTGATTTTGACTACAATTTTTATCTATATTTATCTATCCTAATAAACCTAACCTCACAATTTCCCTCATTAAAAAAATTCTCAAAAATCTGAACACCATAACTTATTCAATGATGAAAAACGAGTAATAAAAGGGCATGTGTTATTAACTTTCAGAAAACCTAAAGTCAGAGGGAAAAAAATAGAAAGAGAACAACTCAAGTGACGGATTTTCCACTATTTTACACAAGCAACAACCGTAATAACGACAACGAACTTGCGTCAACGTGATGATTAACCGACTGTCGTCGAACTTTTCTTTCTTCTGGATATATTGTGTTTTGTACAAAACTATACGGATGGATGCATGCAGAATGATCAACTTTTGACAACTACAATGACACGTGTACATTGCACGTGAGAGTAGGCGGAAGGAATCATCGGAGTTGCGTTCAGATTTACGTCAATCGTGACCTGACGCGAGAACGCAAAGCCTCAAAGACAAGCCCTGGCTTTAACCAGGGGGAAAAAAAAATGACGGTTAAAAGGAAAACGAGCCTCGACGCTTTTTCCGATACGTTGCGGAGAGAAAGAGAGAAAGAGAGAGAGAGAGAGGGAGAAGAGGTTTCTAGGGAACTGACATCCGGTTTTTCTTTAACCGTGATGCGCGGGAACATGGCCACTACGGGAAGCGGAAGATAGGGAGTGGAATAAGAGTGGGAAGATTCCATATTTTTTTTTTTTTTTCAACCAGTAATGGATTACGGGAAAGGTTATAGAATGGGAATTTTTATTAATTAAAATATACTTCTCCCTTTTTTTATTGGATTATTATCGTATTTATATCATTAATTAAAAAAAAAATTTTGAATGAAAAAGAAAAGGCATTTTTATTGCGTTTTATTTCCTTTTATAATTGATAAAAAGAAAATTTAAATATCAGAGAGATATAAAAAATATCGAAATTCAATCTCACTTTAGAAAAGCTTCATAAAATTCTATAACTTCAATGATAATAATAATGTATAACTAAATAATAAAAAAATAATAACTATCTAAAATTGATCGAATAGCAGAGAATTTCTTAAGTATTCATATTAATGAACGAAAATCAAAAGTATCATCATCTTTATTATATCGCCTCTAATCGAAAATTGCTTGTGCGATAATGCATGATAATCAAATTCCACTAGATTAATGAAAAGAAAACGCTTGAAAATGATGATTTAGTCACAATCTGGAATTAATACGTGTGTGAAATTATATTTTATCATGGATAACCTATCTATATCGGTTCCAAGAATACAATGTACGCTCCGTGAATTATTAAGGCGAGCGTCAGAATTGCAAAGTGACCGAATCAAATTAGCCAGTCCCATTAAAAGATCCGGGCAAATCATTTTAAATGTTACTTCTAAATTCATCATCGATTGCCGACAACCACCGATTCCAATAATCTGTAATCGGTTCATCCGATCTCACATCTATTTGAAACTATCTGCATGAAATCTTCAAACTGTGCCGGTTCAACCAAATCTCGATGAAATTGATGGAAAATAAGAAAATAAATATAATTTTTAATTCGAATATTTTGTTTCTTTGTGAATATAAATTTGGGAACGAAGTAATAGTGAAGAAAATTAGGATCTCTTTAAACATTTGTTAGAAGAGAAAGGAAACGATATGGTTTCTTTTTTTTTTTACTAAAATTTTTTAAAAACTTAATTGCGCATAATTTTAAGGGTAAAATATGAAATAAGATTTGGAAGGAATCAGAAGAAATTGAAAAGATTATATTTCAAGAATTGTAATTTTTTTATATTGTTCTAGGAACATATGTAATGCAACTTTAAGCATGGAAATAATAAGATTTTTAATTGATTAAAATATTCCAAATATTATATAATCAATTTTATTTTTTTTTACTTTGATAACAGCGAAAATAAATATATGTATATAATTCAAGAATTATGAATCTTTCAATGAATTTTGGAATATTTTATGAATATAACTTTCAAAATAATAGAATTTAAAAGAAAATAGGGAACTTATTAGATAAATTAATTTTAGAAAACTTGAAATCATTTGTTTGAAAAATATTGAATATTGTATACAACGTTAAATATATATAATTATAATTTTAAATAAATGTTAAAAAATACAATAAATATAAATACCAGTTTGAGAAGTATTGAAAATAAAATTACATAATAAAATAAAATAATTATTACAAAAATGTAATCTGGAATTTTACGAGCACATTAACTTAATAATTTACATATCACACTTGTATAAAAAAATGGCGTATTTTGTAAAAAATATAAAAACTTATAATAATCATAATGGAATGTAATGGTAATTTTTTAGATATTCCATGTAAAATTCATTTCAAAGAGATTGATGAGAATAAGTTAGATAAAAAATCCAAAATTTATTAAAGTTAAAAATCTACCAATTTTATTCTATTAATTCTAATAAAAGTCGTTTCCAGAGGAATAAAATAATAATGTAATGTAATGTAATGTAATAAATAAAATTCCTGTATAATAATATTAAAAAAATTTTTTAAAACGAAAAATTATCGTTTCAAAAGATTTTCAAAAGATAATATGCAATTCACAAAGCTTGCATAATGTTTCGAAAATGAATGACGTCAGTGGTTGGGGTTGTTCTCGAGAAGGTTATCGATGAAACTGTTCTTTCTCTTTAGCGAGTGGGTGGGATCGATGACGGGGGCGATATGCACGATTTCTTTATGGAACTTTTATGAACGTTTAATTTTTCGGGCGTAACAATAAAGGTGTAATTAAAATTAAGCACAATTTAATAGAATCGCAACACTTATCGAAAATAATTATTCAAAATAAATCGAAGAATTTTTTTCTATTCTCTTTTTTATCGATTGCATACAATTTTTTTAATTAAATAATTAAATTGTACCTGCTATAGAAGAGACTTGAAAAAATTGAATTTTTAAACAGAATTTTATGTAATAAAAACTTGAATAATTGAATTAAATCATCCTCAACATTAAATGTCTCAGTATTGATGATTATTCCATACTTAATGACTCAATGCAAATCTTGAATTATTCAAATTAATTACAATTCCATTGACCAGAATTTTGAACGAATAAATCCAACTCGATTCAATTGATCGAATTTTAAATTATTCGATTCAGTTCAATTCGATCAATCGAATTTTAAATTACTCAAATCGATAAATCAAATTTTGAAATAAATCAAAGCTTGAGTTATTGATTCGATGAAATGAATTTAATGTAAATAGATTATTCGATTCGATATATCGAATTTTTAATTATTAATTCGATAAATTCGAATTTTTACACAATTTCAATTTTGAATTGTTCGATTTAATGAGTCAAATTTTTTTTAATTATAAACTAATTCAATTCGATTAATTTTTTTCTTTTTGTTTTACATTAATTTCAAGATATAAAACAATTTTATCCATATTTCAGAATAATAAATAAAGTCAACGGTTAAGTTATACAAGTTCCATCCATTTGCATAGACTGGAGGACCCACATTGTATCGCGCTTTGCACCACGAGGTCGTATAATTCTTTGTAGCAAACCAGTCGCGTATTATTACGCAGCTTCAAGTTTTACGAGATTCCATGATAAGTCTACATCTGATACATCAGCCAAAATATGTAATCAATGTATTCATTCCTATTTTACATTACCGAATGAAAGATTTATTTATCAAATATTTAATAATTTAAATTTTTCACAAATTACAGTGCAAAACATACTAATTACTTCAGAAGTTACTAAAGTTTCAAAAACAAGTTTATCTCACAACATATCATATAGAATAATAAATAGCATAATAAGAATTCTTATTTGGAAAATTATTGATAAAATTATTTAATGATATAACAATATGATTTAGATATATTTATTTATTATTATATATATTATTTATTATATAACATGTTATAAAAATAATAATAGTTAAATATAAAATACACAAAAAAAATACTGGATAATGAAAAAAAATAATGTAATTAAGAATAATAAGAATAACTACAATAGTAATTACAGAGTTAACTAGGGCCTTTTTTAAAAAAATAAGATATGATAAATGAGATATCATTATACGCTTCCTAGAGAATGATAGTGAAAAATTAATTTTTAAGTAAAATACTGAATTTTATATTTCTTTGAAATATTTTTATGAAAAAATATTTCAAAATATCAATAAAAAAATTACAATATTTATAAGCATATATAAAATGCAAAAAAAGATATATTTGTAAAAATAAGAAAAATTAATATAATAATTTTCAATTTATTTATATGGGAAAAAAAATATAATACATCAAGAAAATCAAGAAAAAATATAATTTATTATATTTATATTTAATTAATAATTTTCAAAATTAAATATTTTAATATGTTAATTATTTTTTTTGCATATATACATTTTAGTGTAAAAACATTAGCATAATAAATAAAACATAAAATTACCATATTTTCTACTTTACCGATATAACTAAATGCAATTAAGATTTGGGTTTGTAGATGGCAGCACCTCATAGTTATTTATAAAATTTTCAATAAAAAAAAAAATTACTTTTTAAATATTCAAAAATAGAATAGAAATCTATATTTTAAATTAAATAAATTATTTAAATGAATTTATCAAATTTATTTTCTCAAATTCTTATTATTTATATATGATTTTAATTATAAAATTAAAAATTAAATTTTACTTATAAAAACTAATAAATCATATAATTAAAAATATTGAACAATGTAGAATATAAAACTTATTATTTTGATTAATAATATTAAATTATTTAAGATTTTTATTAATCATATATGTATATGATTAAATTTAAAAATTATTATAGATAGTAGCAATAATATTTCAATGTTTTATGAACTATTATAGTAATATTTTTACAGAAATATAAAGTTTCATTTTAAAATTAGTATATAATATAATATATAATATATAATAAATTATTTATGTGTTAAAAAAATTTATAAAGCATATAAGCATGTAAGAATAATTAAATTCTTCATGTTATTAAAATTCTTAATGTAAATATGGAAAAAATTATATCAATTTATATCAAGTTTGTTATTATGTTATTTAAATTTTAAAGATTAAATTTGTAATATATCAATTTATATAAAAATTAATAAAAATATTCAATTTTTTAATCAAAATATGATTAAAAATACTTTTTTAATCAATACTTTTTAACAATTAGTTAAAAAATGAATTTTGTGTCATTAATTATGATTTTTGAACATTATTAATTATAACATTTGTGAAAATTCTAATAAACATTCTTTTTTAAAAAAATAACTAATTCTATATAAAAATATAATCATATTATTATAATATATTTGTTAAGAAAATAATCTATGAATATTTATTCATCATAAAAGTTGTTTTTTATATTCATTGAAAGAACTTGTTATTAAATACTCTAATATGAAGTTGTGAACACTTTGAAAAGTCAATTAATTTGCATTGAACGAAAAACAATTTTCTCAAAATTATTTTAAAAATATATAAGGTTATTTTTTAAAAATCAATATCACAAATGAAATAAAATTGATGAAAAAAATCACATAAGTTCAAATTCATATTTAAGAATGAATTTAAATTTGACAAAAAGAATTTAACAAGAAATTATATTCTAATTAAAATAAGACCTGTCATTTTCAATCATTCCTTTGAAGCAAGATCGATATATTCCATAATGTAAGAAATTCTTTATTCGACAAAATTATTCAACTATAAATTAGTTCATAAATTCACTGGTGAGTGCTTCAAAACACTCGACATTAAAACATCGCTACAGGACAAGCTTTTTTTCCTGAAAATTATGAACGTTTCCTATGTATGTGTGAGAATGTATTCATATATATCTACACACATATATATATATGCACATATAATATATATATATATATGTATTATATATATTCATGCATGCACGCGTATGGGTACATGTGTGTGAAGGCCATGTTAACAGACTGTAAGTCAACGAATGACTTTTGTAACGATAAAAGGAGAGTGAAATTTACTTACGATTTTCACCGGCTTCTCCGCGGCTCCTACAGAGCTTTTCCGTGCAGTTATTTCACTTTCCACATTATTACATCCACGGTGAAAAAAAAAAGGAACGGCGAGAGAGCGAGTTTGATCAAAAGCACAATTTTCGTGACGTCATCAGTGGCCGGACATGCGCAAACCGATTTCGGTGTTTTTCCATTTACCGCGGAAACACGTGTGGCGATGTAGCTTTTTTCTTCGTTTTTTCTGTTTCTTTTTTTTTCGCTTCTTTTCTCCACCGCGAAAACTACATTGCTAAGAGGCACGCGACATTATCGCGACGATACGGTATCGTCTGTTGCGAATTTCGTGTGCGATTATTCGCGAGAGCCACCACGGTTGCCGACATCTATCCATCCACTCCCACTTGTTAAATGACGTGCACTGACGTCATCGATAGTTTACCTTGAAGCATGACATTGAGTTACATGCTTGCCAATAGTGCTAATAAATTTCCCTAAAATATATGTTTATATAGGGACTTATATACATTTTATGAAATTTACATTATTATTTAGACTATTACTTTTGGCTGTATGAAAATTATATACTTAATAATTATATATTTTTTTATATGTATTACTAACATTATTGTAAATTATCGAAGTATAACATATTATATTTATTAATAAATAATATATAATAAAAATGAAAAATGGTAAAAGTAAATATTAATAAAATCCATGAATTACTTTTTAAATTAAATTATTTCAAATCATTTCCATAAGTCATTAGTATTATAATCTACTAAGAAAGGATAAATAATATAATCGGAGAAGCAAATTCGCACGTTATTTTTCACTATATAATATTATACCACGTGGGTATAACGTACATACGCAAGATATTTGAAATGTAACTTTATTTATAACTTTTAATAATATTCATTATGTATTAAATTATTATTATTAATTATTTTAATTTAAAAAAGTATTTTGTGTAATTTTTTACATTGTTTATATATATATATATATATGTAGATATACAAAATATATGATAAATAAAATATATATGATTAATAAAAAAAATATTTCTTTTATGTAAATAGTGATTTCTTTGATAAATCTTGTACATTTGTATTCTTTTATACTTTATTTTTTTTTATATCTTTAGTTTATGTAATCTATTTTATCAAAAATTCATTAAACGAAGGAAGAATAATATTAAACTACGCGAAAGAGACAAGCATCGATGTAACAAACGAACGCAATGAAACAGATGTGATCTGTGATTGGAACCATGAAATTTCAGGACAATGTTCATATAATTTCAATACAAATTCGTTGTAATAAGATTATATATGTTCTTAAATAATTAGTTACCTTTTCATTCATTACAAGTATAAAATTTTCATTTCAAAGATGCCTGTCGTGGACTGTAAGTACGTTACAAATCATTGAAAAAAATTTGACATTTTTTAGATATATTTTTTTGATTCATTACAAAAATAAATATTTCATGCTTTACTTGTCATTTATTTGTTATACATTTGATGACTATATGTGAACACTGTACTGTTAAATTAAAAAAGAATATTTTTAAAAATATACATATTAAAATATATAATATATTAATTATTACATTTAATCTTATATCATATATTTTTAAAAACATATAATTTATTATGAAAATAAAAATATTTATTACTAATTATTTTTAAAAATATTATTAAAATATTATTATAACTATTATTAAAAAATTTTAATTGTTGTTTAATTATAAAATTGCAATACATATGTATACCAGTTTCAAAAGTTCTGAATAAAAATATTCAAACATTAGTAAACTGTAAAAATATAAATATTCCTACAAAAATTAAAAATTTTTCAAATCAATTATTTCAATTTTTCAAAGTTGTATCTCTGTTTTATAAGAATTATTTTATTCCAAAAAAAATATTTTTTTTATGTGATGTAGTTTATAATATTTAAAAGATAATAGATTTTACATTGATTTAATTGATTTGTTGTATAAATTCTATTTATTTTTTTTTGTTTTCTTATTTTTTATTTTTTGTTTTATATATAATAGTGATAAATTATTAAGTAAATAATAAATGAAATGAATTAGAGAAATTTATTTTAATATATATGAAATATTTATATAATTTTATAATTTCAAAATAAATAATTCTATATATAAACAAAATTATGACAAAAATTTTTATTTAAAATATTAATATGTTTTTTTATAAATATGTACCTACTATTTGAATAAAAAAATAATTAATAAAAAAAAATAATAAATAAATATAATTAATAAAATAAATAAAATAAATAATAAATAATTATAATTACATTGTGATACAATATAATATACTATATTAAATATGATGTTAGTTTATAATTTATATGCTTATTAATATTTTATTAATTATAAAATTAATAAAAAAAGTTAAAAGTATAAAAATAACTTATATTAATTAAATAAAATTAATACAAAGTAAGTAAATTTTTAATTAAAATTAAAATTAAAATAATAAATCGCAAAATTAAAAAAATATAATTTATTTATTATTATTTTGAATTAGATTTGATCTACCAATAATGGATAATGTAAACAAAAAGCAAAATATTCATAATGATAAAGAGAAAGAAAAAGAGAATGAAAGAAAAAATCTGGATCAAGGAATTTCTAAAGAATCAGATTTAGATGTATTATATACAACTCGATTAGATTCTACAAGTCAGGAAGATGTTGAAAAAAAGATTCAGTGTCTGAAGCATTTATTGGAAAAGGATCTAAGAGCAGCTGATTTAAAATGGTCCTTATTTGTAGCAGCTTGCAATACATATCGTTACGATACTTGCTTAAAACCATTTCCATCAATGTATATAAAAAATGAATGCAAAGACATTGAAGCTCTGGTAATATTTTTTAAATATTTTATTATTTTTATTATTACTTTTAAAAATCTCATCATTTATATTATTTTCATATTAATGATTGAATAATTATTAATAATTGTTAAATAATGAATTTTAATTATAGAGGAGAGCAATAGAAATAATTCCTCCATTGGCTGTAATATTTAAAGCATTATCAGAACAAGATGTATATGAAAGATATGGAACAGCTATAGACTTATTACATTGGGTTTTAGTACGTTTAAGAGACCCTTATATAAAAAGTATTAAAAAAGAAAGTGTAAGTTTCATTATATATATATGTAATAAGTAATTATATAAATTTTATTAAATTTTTTTTTATTCTAATTCATATTTTACAATTGAATTTTGTAAAAATTTTAAAAATGTTTGGAATATAGTATGATTCAATATTGAGAAAAGTACCTTCAGAAATGTCAGTAGTTGCACCAAATTTAATATTCCAAGTTACAAGTACAAAACAATCCACTTCAGAAGACAGATGGAAAACAATTGCTGAAGGACATTCAACTTTTTATGCTTATCATGGTAGTCGGTTAGAGAATTTTCATTCCATTGTACATTATGGTTTACAACAGAGTATGTGTAAGGTAAAATATTCTTCTTGAAATATGATATATAATTCTTAAGTAATATTTTAATATAATGAATTATAATAATGTCTTTTAGAAGTCATTGTTTGGTAAAGGAATATATCTTTCAAGTGAATTAGGTGTAAGTTTACCGTACAGTCCAGTTGGCTATGGATGGGGAGGTAGTGTGCTAGGAAGTGAAATGAGTTGTATAGCTTTATGTGAACTAATTAATCATGCAGATGTAAAAATTGGAGATTCAGGTAAATTCAAATTAAAATAAAATATTATTTATCATAATTTATATCATAATTAATATATTTTACAGAAAATAATGCTAGAAATTTAGTCACAGATTCCACAGGTGGAAGAGTTCCAAATAAATATTATTTGGTAACAAATAGTGAATTAATAAGAGTACGTTATCTTCTTATTTACAGTCAACAAATTCATGCCACAAGGTAAATACAATATTTATTACTTGCTTATATTTTTAAATATATTAATATATTATATATTATATTATCTAATATAATTTATAATAAAAAAATGATAAAAAAATAAAAAAAAATAATTTAATATTTTAGATGTACTGATAATAAAGGATTATTGGCATGGTTCAAGCAACATAAATTATTAACATTTGTGCTTGGCTATGTGGTACTATTGGCTTCAGTTGGTCTGACTCATAATAAACAAGTTGAAAAATATTATAAATTATTTGCTCAAAAAGTTGGACTGGAATAAAAAAAACTTTTTATATGATGAGTTATCCATCTAATAATATAATACATTAAGATAAAAATTGTTTTTTTATATTTTTCATTGAATGAAATTTAACATAAAATTGCATTTATTGTAATAAATATACACAATTTGTAAATAATACATATTATTTATATAAACAATTATATTTTTATATAAAATTTAAAATCTTGATAATATTATGGGGAAATTTTCTGTAACTAAATAATCATCTTCAAATATTACAATTAAATTCACTTCAAATTCTGTAATAAATAATTTATGACATTTTTATTATCAAAATTCTTATAAAAATTAAAAAAAAAAATTCATATGATATTCTTACCAACTTTAAAATTGCTTGTACTTAATGTAGGACATGTAAATAATCTCGGAAATATCATATATATTGGTATAGGTAAATTTGTACAAACATTTCCTTCTCCAATTTGTATATTTTGTATTTCTGTAGCTGAAATAAATAGTATTGTAAGATAATTAATCAAATATTAATAATTTTTTATCTTACCATCTCTAGAATATCCTTCTGCACAACCACAAGTTTCTACTCTTACTAATTGTAGTTCAATTGATTTTATCACAGCTTCACAATGTTCAATTATCACCTTATATTTAAAAATAATATTTTATATTATTTTATTAAACAAAACATAATTATTATAATATGATTACCTCTCCTGTTAAGGGTTCAGAAATTTTACAATATAATGAATCAAGTTTTCCAGAAATACAAAATCTAGGTACATTTGTTCTATCTCTTGTGTTTTGCAAAGATTCTGGCATAATGTTAAAACATACTGATTTAGTAGGTTCTTTTTGTATTTTAAGAGGTATTTTATCCTCTACTATGAATTCTAAAGATTTGTTAACATCCTTTGCTAAAAAATTTCTTTTTATATCACAACGTATAAAATATTGAATATTTACAAAAACTCCATGATAAGTTTCATATAAAGATTTAGTTCCTCTTGGTTTTAATGGTAATTCAAATGGTATTTCTGTTCTACCACTTGGTATTTTTCCACTTGGAGCAACATCTAAAGTATATTGAACTAATTGTATTGGCTGAAAATAATTAATAAAATTAATTCACTTATATACTTTATTTATAATTAAACCACAATATAATTTTTTTTAAATTGTTAGAAATTCTATAAATTAACCTTTACAGAATTGTAAAAAGCTTCAAAAATGCCAAAATTTTTTGAACTAAGCTGTAAATTAACAGAACCTTCCATGCTCAAGAATATTCCATCGTGTTTAACATCTGAATTAGTTTGTAGTAATATAAAACCAGCAACTATTTCCTAAAAACATAACCTTGACACTTAAAATTATAATATTGTTATAAATAATAGAAAGATATACCCCTTCGTGATATATTTTACTAGCTCTCTTTAATTTGATATCAATATTTATTGTCATTTTATAATTTATGATTATTAATTGATTAATAAATATTTATGACTTTACGTATTTGTCAATAATGACGAAGATTAAAATTTATATTGTAATTTATATATAATATTTAAGTCAATGTATTTAATTAATTATAAAATTTACAATATTTATACATAAAAAAATATATAAATATAATATAAATGAAATTAATTGCATTAACATATAAATAAATCAGATAATATTATGATAAAATATCAAGAAAAAGTCGATTGTTTTAAAATAATACAAATATTTTTATATAATTTGAATAGTTTTAACTTTAATTTTTAATTTTTCTAATGTGAAATAAAAAATTATAAGAAAAATGTAAATTAAACATTTCAAATTTATATGACAACTAATATATTATATATAATATATTTATATATATATATATATATATATATATATATATATATGTACATATAAAATTAATTTTAGAATTTACAGAAAAATATAATAAGTTTTATGAAATAGTAAAATTTATATTAATTTATTCATAGAATAAATTAAAGAAGTATCTGAAATTTATCAATTTAAGAAAAAACTGAAGTATACTTGTGATACATTTGAATTACGTGACTATTTAATTGACCAATCAAATATCTCGAGTTTCGCGGTTTTTCTTCTTCTCTATATTAACATCCGCAGAAGGTGAACTTCCGTCCGATCGACTAAACAAATTCAAACCGACAGAGTCGTTACTGCGAGGTAAACGTTGTTTGGAAAACCGTGGAAGTAGCTTAATTGAAAGACGAATTTTTGGTGTTGCGTGAGATTCTTCTTTGACTAGAATAGCAATGGCTTTAAGAAATCGGACTGCACTTACGGTGAGATTTAAATTTTTTTAAGTGGACAATGTTGAACTATTAGTTGTGAAATGTTGATAGGGGAGGTCAATAGAACAGGGTAACCGTCTGTTCCTGACATCTTTAAATGCCCTTCATTTATTTTAAAAGCTATTGAAATAACAATTATATTTATAAAAATTGCTGCTTATATTTTAATACATTTAATATGAATTTTAATGTTATTTATTTGATTATTTAATAAGCAAATTCAATTTATGTCTTTGAAAACTAATATTCATTTTAACGTACATTTTGATCTTTAAAAGCGTGTTTTCTTTAATATCTCATATGCGGTATATTATGTGATTTCTCTTTTAACATATTATATGATTTCATAGTAAGAACAGATATTAAAAAATTAAATATTAAAATATTATTTTTAAATTACATTGTATTAAATAGAAATTCGTTTTTAAATATTTGGATGAAATTTCGTATTTCTTATAGTTTACACAATTCTGATATTTTATTTTTACGATGTTATATTTTATATAAGTTATTTATTATAAATAATTATTTATTATTTAATATAATTATATATTTTATTGTTATTATTTTAATTTTAAATCTTTTGAAATATATTAAATTCTTAGATGTTATTTGTATTCTTTTTTTTTATTTTATTTTCTATGTTATTTCTTTAATATGATATAAATTATAATAAAAATATAATATAAATATTAAAATAATTAATAGATTAAATTAATTTAATTTATTTAAAAGATATTTTTAATATAATATTAATTAATTTTATTAAATGCTATTTAATAAAATAACTTTAATGTAATTTTGCTTTTATTAAAAAATTACAATGTAAATAAAAATTTTCAGAATATTGTAAATCAAGAAAATGTTAAGAACCTTAAGTCCTCAGTGACTACAATACCTGGAAAGACTAAAAGAGCTGCTTTGGGTGAAATAGGTAACAAAGTGAATACCTTAAGAGGTGTGGAGCCCATTGATAGAACTAGCTTGCTGACAAAAGATAGTAAAAAAATCACAGTTTCAAAACAAATTATTAAAACATCAGAAAAAGGAATTGAGAAACTACCTATCCAAATAGTTAAACCTGTAAAAAAGATTACAGTTTCTTATGAAAATAATGTGGTGTCACTACCTCCTAAGGAAGTTCAGTCATTCTCCTCAGATCTGTTAGCAGTTGAGGATATTGATGAAGAAGATAAAGGAAATCCTAGTCTAGTTTCTATTTATAGTAATGACATTTATGGATATTTAAGAACCTTAGAAAATATGTTTCCTATCTCAAAAGGATATTTAGATGGACAAGAAGTTACACCAAAAATGAGAAGTGTACTTATAGATTGGTTAGTAGAAGTACATCAACAATTCCATCTAATGCAAGAGACATTATATCTGACTGTTGCTACTATTGATAGATTTTTACAGGTTTGTTATTACATACATAGATAAAATATGTATGTTTCTAATATATAATTAATTATTCTCTTCAAAAATAAATTTTTATTTTCTTCAATAGGCTTTTCGTTCAATAGATAGAAAAAGATTACAATTAGTTGGTGTGACAGCTATGTTTATAGCTAGTAAGTACGAAGAGATGTATTCTCCAGATGTAAATGACTTTGTATATATCACAGATAATGCATATTCAAGGATAGAAATATTACAAATGGAAATGCTTATTGTGAAAACATTAGATTATTCTTTTGGTAGACCATTACCTTTACATTTTTTGAGAAGATACAGCAAAGCTGGAAAGGTATGATTCATAAATCTATTTCTTAAATTTATTATATATTTTTTATAATAAACAACTTATTTTTAAGGCTCTTCCAATACATCATACAATGGCTAAATATTTTCTAGAACAAAGTTTAGTGCATTATGAAATGTGTCATTATCCACCAAGTCTTATTGCAGCTGCAGCAATATATTTAGCTTTCCTGTAAGTTACTTTTTAAAAATTATTTTAAAAAATTAATGTTATTGTTTTCTTTAAATATAAGATGAAGATCTTGATAAGATAATGTTAATTATACAGTTTTATGTACATATGATCATTTTGATATTGAATTGATGATTTAATATCATAATGAAGAAATTTCCAGATTGGTAATATATTATTATTCAATTTTTTTAATAAAAAAATTATTTATAGAATACAGATAAGTAATTAATTAAATAAATTTCATATATGAAATAATTATTGATGTAATTTATTAATAATTTATTTTTATTTTTATATTTATTCTTATAGAATTATTGATAATAATGACGAGGACGAGCATAAAATTGTTTGGACCAATACCTTGGCACATTACAGCACTTATTCTAAGGACGACGTGTTTCCCGTGGTACGGGAAACAGCGAGTATTATAGTTAATGCGGATAAGATCAAATATCAAGCTGTAAGAAAGAAGTACGCCCAATCGAAATGCATGAAGATTAGCACACGACCGGAACTTAAATCAGCAACGATATTTGCTATATCCACTGCGGATAATAAAGCAATATAATATTCAATTTAAAATAATTACAGTGAAACATTAGTTTGTTCAATATTTCATTGGACAAAATAAATTATATACGCATAGGATAATACATCTTTAAAAGGAGAAATACATGAAATGAATAGACGAAATAAAAAGAAAAAGAGACGAGACTATCTTCATTCGTCGTTTTTCTTATATATATATATATATTATTTTCATTTTATAAATATCGTATAATTAAATCTTTATTTCGTTGGCTATCTTAATTAACATTAAAATTATTTCTAAGTAATGACTTTCACTCCAAAATCTATTGGAGAAATTAAGAAAAAAACATACCATTATTAATAATGTATGTAAAAATATTTATTACAAAAAAAACAATAGAATAATTAATTTTTTATCTAGAAAATACGTAATAAAAAATATGTAGTTACAAGAAAAAATATTTAAATTGCAAAAAAGTTTTTCGATTATCTATGAAATTCGAAACTTGTGAACGATAGTCTCGTTTAAAATCAAGATATTTGCCTCAAGCATATAAGTTCTATTAAAAATGGGACAATTTAATTCTGAATATTACAGGATTGTATGAAAATCGTAAAAAAGAAAGAAAAACTTTAATAAGTAATTTCGTATATTAACTCGAATATTCTTTGTTGACGAGTATGATATATTGCATTGTTTTAAATTATATCTGATTTATTAAAAGCAAATATTTAATACAGAAATTATTTATTAAAGATTTTTTTATCTTTTTACATAATTAGTAACTTAGAGTAATTATATAGAAAGTTTTTTTAGTATAGAAATGAAAAAGATGGAAGCATGAGAGTATAGTCAATTGATATGAATGAATATATATATATATCTTTTGGATTATTATAGAGGAAAACTATCGAACAACGTTTGCCGAAAGATCTCTGTTTAAATTCAGTAAAATTTCGGCAAAATGATGAAAGATATAAAATATTAAAGTCTAAAAAATTTATTATTATTATGATTTCTGGTCATATTTATTATATTCATTTTAGTACTATATTTTAATATTATATTTGACTATAAAATTTAACTACAGAGATTATAAAGCTTAATCAAATATAAGAAATAAAATAATAATAATTATTTTACATCACATCTAATATATAATATATTATGCTTCAATCATTTAACAAAAAATATCATTAAATACTTTATAAATTAAAAATTTTATTACAAAATAATCTATAATGAACTAATTTTTAAACATTTTTCAAGATATTCATTGAGCATTTTGCCGAATTTTTATCTAATTTGAAACAAGATTTTTAGGTATTTAAATTGTAAATCATATCTTTTATACCTGGAATATTGATGAAATTTTAACTTTTATTCATAATTATAAAAACATTTTTATTTTGATATTAATTCTATAGATAATTTTAAATGTTAATGTATAAAAATACCCGAGTATTCCAGACAATATTAATAATCTATACTTTGATATCAATATTTTCACAAATATTATATCGATGAACGTGGCTGTTCATATTTGGCGTTTTGCCAAACTATTTGTGCGTTTAGAACGTAAATATTGTATAAAATTTATGTAAAGAAAATTTCAGTAGAAAATAAACTGTAATAATGTTTTTTCAGGGTATCATATATCACTTATACAAATTTAAATATTATATTATAATATGTATATTTAAAGTCTTATATCGAGATATTTGTTTTGTAATACAAATCGATAAATTAGTATAAGGCTGCGAGTTAGTCTCGCAAAACTTTGTTATAAACTTCAATAATTATTGTAACATATTTTATTTCATATATACTTGTAGAAAAATTATCTTTAACAATGCATAACTTAGAGATTTATTAAATAAATGAAAAAATAAATGGATCTAAATGTATTTCCTTAAAAGTAGGAAAGTTGTAAAATTATAAAATATAATCTACAATTATATTTTTTTGAAAATATTTATTATAATTAAATATTAAAATATATTCAATTTCCAAGGCGAAGAATTAGATTCTGGTGGACGTATAACGTAAGATTCTGAAAATTTGAATAATAATTCAAGTAAAAGTTTTTTAAATAATTAAAAAGAAAAACTTACCAATCAATTTTTGGCAAACATTTAATCCTTGCGAATCCGTAGACATCATAAATTCTGCATTTTCCTGAAATGTAACAAATATAAAAATGATATAATTAATTAATTTAGTTATAAATATATTTTAATATATACCATTTCTATTAGGCTTGAAGGTGCAGATTTGTTCCAAATTTCAGATTTACTTTTTTCTATAATTAGAAGTAATTCTTCCATACAATGTTGTATTTTTTCAGCATATTCATCATCACCAAAATAAACAAGTATTTGTATTAATGCATATATATCATCTAAAATTAAAAATATCATTATGTAACTTTTGTACGATATTTAAATTCTAATTGATCATTACAAATAGATATACAAACTTTGTTCTTTATATATATTGCTAATAATTTGATACAAAGTTTGTATCAATGCTAGGTCTTCAAATATACTACCCTCTTTCAAACTTAATAATTTTCTCTCTTGTTTTCTACGATTTTTACTCGATCTATAGCTTTTTCTAAAAATAATAAATAGATAATATATGTTTAGTTTAAAAAAATTGGAACTATTAATTAATAATAATAAATATATATGTTTAGTTTTTAATATTTGTCGAATATATTTTATAAAGAAAAATTAAATTATTTTTACCCAGATAAAGTAGATAATTTCGATCTTTGACTTAAAGTTGAACAAGCAATACTACTTGTATCACTAAGAATATCTGAAATGCCTTTAGCACATAGTGATTCATTGTCACAAATTATTTCATTATATGATTTTAAATTCTTTTGAGAAATATTGTTTCTGACTATTATAAGTCGCGATTTATGTCGTTGAAAATCTTGTTTATTTTTTTCTATTTGAAACATTGCATGATCTGCATATTCATATACATTGGATTTTATACGAGATTCTAAAATAAAATAATTTTAACAACAAGATTATTTATGTATTATTTTTTAAATTGTAAACTTACCAATTAAATCTACATTTTTGGTATCATATACATATTTTATAGCATCTTTCCATTTTTTACCATTACATAAAGAATCTACAGCTTCTTCTGTGTCTTTCAAATAATTCATTAAAATATGTGCAGCTTCCTCATATTTCTTATTATTTTTTAGATTTTCTGTGAGATCTTTGTAAAGCACATGTTTTTCCATATCACTAAAATATAATTTAATATCAAATATTTATTTATAAATTTACAACAATTTATTTTTTTTTTTTTTTTTTACATAAATATATAAAATTTCTATTAACCTTAGCTTTATTTGAGTAGATAGAATAATAACATCTTGCCAGTTACCACATAATTTATAAGCATTTAAAGCTTCTTTCAAATTACCACTCCTATGAAACATAATTCCAGCTTCTTGATACTGTTGTTTCTTTAAGAAAAATTCTCCATAAATTTTGGCTATTTCCTTATACTCTTCACTCTTTTTGTCAAATAATTTTAAAGCTTTTATATACAAATTATAATTACGTATTAAATTTAAACATTCGTTAAATCTGTTTGATTCTTTTGCAATATGTTCAAGAGCAGATTCATAACGTTTCAGATGTAAATCAATAGAATATTTCATATAATTCTCATCAAGTTTTTTCAAGTTATTTAAAAATGGAATATATTCTTTAGGATCTTTTTGAGATTTAGAAGCTATATACATAGTCAAATCAAAATCATACATTCCTAAAGCTATATCAAATAAAACATTTACATCTACTATGTACAATAAATATTTCAATGCTTCATCAGAACTTATATGTTTTTCATTTTTTATTACTTTTTCTTCTAATTTTTGAATTTCTTTTATCTTTAATAATGCAGCTTCCATGCCTTGCTTTTTTTTATCTTTTACTAAACTGATTAATATTGGTTGAATTAACTGGTTATTATTATTTCTTTCTTCCATAATATTTCTTATTAAATTACAAATCAATTCGACTTTATTTATCTCACAATTTGATTTCAATCGATATTTTCGATAATAATTTGCATATATTGTTGTAGTAACATCTTCATTTGTTAATTCAGATAAAAATAAGCTTAACCAATTTGCTTTAGAAATTTGTTCAACAAATTGTTTTGCATTTTCGATAAATTTTTGTGGATTATGATCGTAAATCAAACTTAAATTTATTCTTTGTTTTCGCATTAAATTAAATGCAGATAAAAAATCATAATTATCTAAATAAAATCCAATAATATATAAAGATAATGCTCTTGGTTGTATGCATTCTAAATTTCCACGAGGCATTTGTAAAATAGTTTTTGAATCTTTTGGAATAGCAGCAATTAATTGAGATCCCCTTTCTAATCTTCTAATATTTAAATCTGAAAATATTGATTGTAAACTTAATTACAATATTAATATTACAAAATAAATTTAAGAATTGATTATAAATCATTATTATACTTGAAAATGATTTTTCATTAAGATGATTTTCCCATGGCTTTATGGTTAAATCCTGCTTTATTAATTCTTCAAAATCATTCTCATTTAAATTAACACATATTAAAGTATTTTGTGTAGTTGTGAGTAGTAAAAATTCTGAATGAACAAAAAAACTTGTGATATTATTAGCAATTTGTTCTCCATTAATTGCAAAACAATTTCTATGATATAATGACAATATTGCATGCTTTGTCTCAGTTTTCACAATTTCTACTTTGTATGTATATTCTTGCAATTGTATATTGATTGGAATTAGTTCTGTTTCTTTCGTATATTTTATAATAGAATTCTCTACAATTATATATGCTTCTTTTGAATCAGGAGAAGGAACTATATGTTGAATTAAACCATCCATAATATATATTTGTCTATAAACATTAAAAAAAACTATTAATTTTAATTAAAATTTAGTTTATTTTTTAAATTAAATAGAATTGTTTGCATGAACATACCTTAATATTACTTGTCCTTGAATTGGATCTTTTATTGCATCTAATATTAAAACACAAAGAAAACTTTGATCATTTATTGACAATGAACATAAAACACTAGTTTCATCAAGCCATAAAAAGTGATGCATGTTATAGAAGGAATTTTCACATTCTAATGAAACATTCCATTTAATGTCATATGTTCCTATATGTTCATATTCTAATAACAATGAATCCTAAATAAATGAATTTTTTAAATATATTAATAAATATATTAACAATATAATATTAGAAATATATAATTTAATAATATTATATTAAAAATACATAATTTTATTTTATGTAATTATAAATAATTTATAATTTATTTATATTTACCATTAAATGTTTATAAAATATTAATTTCTTATTGGCAGAAACACAAAAAAATGTGTTACTATCTATCCAAGTAGTTTTACTTTTTATATCTGGTGCAAAAACAAGAGCATTTATGAATTCATTAGTTTCTAAAGTTTTGTGTGCCATTGGTGGTGGCACAATTCCTATTCTAAGACCAGTCATTAATGATTTATTTCCATCAATAACACCAATGACAGATTTATCATGTATAGTTGTGCCTCTACTATGATCAACAGACCAATTATAATCACAAGTAATAAGTTCTTTACATGTTAAAAAAATCAATTTTTTAGAACAGGATGTAACACTCCATGTTACACATATTAATGAATTATTCATAGGAAAATTAATAGATTGTTTTAAGTACCAATGATAATTATTTTCCATCCATAATTGTAAAACTGAAGAAGAATCTTTTTGAATTTGATACCAAATAGTTAAAATTTCTGAATCTGGAGACCAAAATAAATCATTTACCTATAACATAAATTCTAAATTAATAAAAATTATTTGAATTTATTAAAAATAATAATGATTATAAATTAACATATACTTTAATTTCTTTTGGTTTAAATGGAAGTAGAAATTCTCTATGTTTTAAACCATTTTTTTCAAAGAATGCAACAATATGTTTATTTTGTGATATCTGTGTTGATGCAATTAAACTACCAGATGGTTTCCATGATAATGATTCTTCTAAACCATTAACAAATTCACTGGTATATTGTAAAATACCTTCTCTATTAAATACTTTAAATTGTCTAATTTTATTTTCATGATGTAAAAAACCAACTGCAAATAATGAACCATCTTCACGCCAAGTGATTCTACACATTCCATCATCCAGATTATTTTCATTAATTTCTGTTATTTTAACAACTGCTGCATTTTTTCCTTCAGATCCATGAAATTGGGTTTCCTTCTTACCCCAACCAACAGTTACAAATTGTTTATGACCAAAATATTGTGCATGTAAATCTACCTTTGATATTATTTGAAAGGATATCATTGTAGATACCATTGTAATCATAATATTATTAATTGTAATTAATATAAATATTTCGTGATCAGGACTTAGTTTCATACATTGTAAATTTACATTTAAATGAATTATCGATTCATATTTAAATCCGGATTCTATATTTATTTTTATAATATTACCGGATTTACAGGCACCGTACAATACTTGCGATATACTACAATATTCCAAACTGACGAATTCTAAATCTTCATCAAAAGTAAAAGAACTTATGTCTTCTATATGATTCGATGGAATTTTATATAACTTATTTTTTAAAAAGATATATAAATCATCATTATTTGAATTAAAAGTATATAATACTTTTAAATCATTCAAATTTGAAATTTGATTTTCTAATATATTTAAAGCGCGACTAGCACGTTGTGTTACTATTAAATTTCTCATTATTTAACTATGTATAATATGTAACATATAAATAAAACATATAAAAGTATACGAACTTTTTTTATGGTTTATTGGAAGCAATATATATAAAAACATATACTTTCAAAACTAATCTATACCTATACACAATTATAACCTATGCACAATTGCAAAGTTGTATACTAAAGATTTAGAGTTCTAATAATAATGGGGTTAGTTGTATAGTTTTCTATATTTTAAATAGAATAAATTAATATTATAATTAGAAATTGTTTGAGAATAAAAATGAAGTTGTTCAAACTAAATATGCAACAATGAAAAAATAATAAAATAATATGTAAAATGTTTTTTGAATTTAAATGTATTGATTAAGATTTGTAATTGTAATTTTAATAATGAAACTTTATATCTTATTACAATTGGATTTTTGTTTTTATTTAAATATTAATTCATTATTATTATAAATATTATCATGAATTCTAATAATATTAATAATGAGGATGAAGATGTTATTATAAAGGTATTAAAAAAAAAATTTATAATAAATTTGATCAATAATCAATATTATTATTTAATATTTTATTATGTATTGTTATTTAGAATTCATCTTTATATAAACATTTATATGAATTAGGTTATACTGATTTTGAAAGTGTAACAATAGAAAAATTAACATTAAAAAATGAAAAAAAATATTTCAAACTATTTGTAAGTTTTTTTTTAATAAAACAATAATTAATGTATAATGTATATTATAAATAATATATATTAAAAAAAAATTTTGCGAATTTTTAGGATTTTATATTCAATGTAAAAAACATTTTTAAAAAGTTATATATCATGTATTTAAAAATAATTCAGGTATGATTATTAATTATAACAATTTATTATACAAATAATATAACATATATTTATATATTATTATAATATTATTTATATAAAATTTAATTTATTTTAGGATGATAGTATATCAAAAAAACAAGTGGAAACTATTTTAAATACAAAAATTCTTTTAAATGATCATGGTTGTGCAATATATAATTTTCTTGATAAATATGATTGTAAACCATGGAGGTAATTATTATATAATTAATTTATTAAGTTATATAAAATATTACATTATTAAGTTATATAAAATAATTATATAAAATTATATAAACTACAAGCAAAATTTATTGCTAATTTATTTATAAAAATTAAAATAGTAATCATATTAATTTTTTACAGAATTATAACATCTAAATTTATTTTATTTGGCACAATTTTATCATCTTCATTATACATATCTTGTTATACTCAATATAGAACTTCAACTAGTTTATTTACATTAGCTATATTATATTATATTAGTTGTATGGAATTTTTAAGAATAAGGATACATATGGATTTAAAATCAGTTGTATCTTTACAAAATGATTTCTTTGATGTTTGTAGAAAAGGAATGAAAATTTTAAAATATGGATATAAAATAAAATTAAATAAAGAAAAAAATTCTCAACAATTTTCGTAAGCTTTCAAATTTCATTAAATTATTATATAATTTATATAATATTATTTTTAATAGTAATATTCGATTCAATAGTGATCTTACAGCAGCTAGATTGAAATATTTACCACCTATAATGGAAAGTTTAATAAAATATTTGGGAGATATTTCTTGCATTTATTATCATGTTTCCTTAATTCTTATAAAACTATTACCAGTGAATTTTTATAATGAAGATTTATTAACAAGATTTGAAAGTGGATCATTTGAAATACATGGTGAAATAAATTATCAAAAATTAAAGGTTAAATTAAAATATTTTTAATAAATATATTCTAATTAATTTTTATATAAATATTTTTTATTTTATTTATTATTCATTATTATATTATTTTTTTAATAGATTTTATATCATACTTATATTCTCACTCAATCTGAGATGTTACATTTGTTAGCTATCGCATATGATAATCATATTTGGCGACAATCATATAAAAAAATTCCCGAATTAAAATTGGCTTATATTATTCGTTTTTTAAATATCTCTTTAATTACGTATAAAAAAAAATTATCGGAACATATCGATGCTTATTATAGTTTTAAATTGGAACCATATAAATACAAGTAAGAAAATTTTTTTAAAATATTTTTATTTAAGAATAAGATTTATATGTAATAACATTATTTATATATTTTCATTATTTTAGAAGTCCAGATTCATCACAATGGCAAGATTTATATATGCATTTGTATTTAGCGTCTGATAAATTACAATTGGCTTATAGTTATGTATTATCAATACTCCAAGATATTGATAACGATGTAATTGAAAATATAACGAACGAAGATTACATGGAAAAAACAATGCAAAAATTAACTGTAGCTCAAAAAAGTATTGAAACTGCGAAAGATTTTATTGAATTTAGCAATTTATTTTTGGTAAAATTGCAAAATAATGATATTACAATTAACCATTTAGAAACAAATATTCCAGTATCAGTTGCAAATTCCGATATCCATATTCAATCCATAATCGATTCAGAACCGGAAATTATAGATGAAGTATTTGAAGAATATATTAAAGAAGAATATTTGAAACCTTTAAATGAAGCAACTGATGAAATATCATTGTATAATTATAAACGAAATAAAGCATTATTTAAGAATTTTATGTCTGAATTAAAAGATGCTTTAGTTGAAAAGAAAAAATCTATGTCTGAAAGAGAATCACAGGCACTTCAACGAATGTATAAAATAAAGGAAAATACTTTAAATGATGATATTCCGGAAATATTTACATCTCAGTCGATATCTTCATATAATACTTTTTCTTTAATACATACTGATAATAATGATAAAAATTTTGATTGTGCACAAAAACAACAATTAAATGAATTGTTTGAAAAACCTAATATTACCAAATCAAATAATAAAGAAAATTTAAATGAAAGAAACATCAATATTTTAATGGAAGAAAAGTTACCTTTACCGAGAAATATAGAATTTTCATCTTGTTTATCATTTTTAAAAGTGGAAGAAGAAACTTTTATAGGTAGTGGCGAAAATTCTGAAGATGAAGAAATCAAAATAAAATCTGAATAACGAAATATGCAATATATATTTATTATTATATATACTTATATATATACTTAATTATAACTTATTTTTATTTGAATAATAATAAAATAAATAATGATATTTACTAAGAATATATGTTATCAAGATATTTATTTACAGATTCAGAACAAATAATATATTTTTACGATTTTCATTGAAATAAAGCTATAGTTGTATAATTTACGTCATATATAATACTATTCATAATAACAATGATTAATATATATTGTACTAATATTAGTACAATATAAAATTTTAATTTTTAAAATTTATTTATATCATATAATTATAAAAAATGCTAATATATTATTAAAACTATGAATAAATTATCGCATAAATATAATTCGCGACATTAGATTGTTATAATTAAGAATTATTAATTTGTTGTATAAATTATTACAATATATATTTAAAATTAATAGTAAATATTATATTCGATAAAACAAATACTGATGAAGTATTGGTAAAAATTTTTATATGTAAGATATACACAAAATTTTTTAAAGATTTATTTAATACAATTATAATATATAATCAATTATGTATAATTTATTTTTTTAACATGAAGATATTTTTTTTCTTTTACTTTTCTATTTGCATATAACATATAAGAAATTAAGATATCTGAATTTTTTTAATATTCAAAAAATCTGAAATTGTATTTTTGTTAATTAAATTATTTTATGATTTTTTTATCTTTAAAATTAATTTATGAATTATTTTTCATATGATTTAGAATTTGGCAGTGACACATTGACAAATAAAAAAAAAAAATATTAATTTATAAATTTTGTGATACAGAGATCGAAGTACATAATTAAGTATTTAAAAATAAGAAGAGAAGACACGTATATCGATATATCACAAATCCTTCAGCCAGGAAAAGTTTTGGTCTAGTATTTTTTTTTTTTTTTTTGAGATGTTTAATAATATCAACTTTACTTAATACTAGACTAAATCCATGACTAGAAGTATTTGTCATAAATTATGAAAAATTCGTGCATATTTGTGCACATAAAATTTTTGAATTGTAATACAAAACTATCATATAATCACGAATAATAATTAAATATTATATAATTATGAATTAAATATAATAGCCATTAAAAAAATATATGATTAAAAACTTTAATAATTTTTACAAATTTGGCGTTTGACAAATGAAAATTAAAATATAATAAAACTATTGAACTATACTGTTTATTTTATAAGATATCTAATATCTATAATTTTCTCTTCTTTGTCTCTTTATTATATAGATAAAGAAATGCATAATTATACATGTGTCATATTAAAGCAAAAGTACATGAATATATTTCTTTTTTATGTACTCTTTTTCATAAAATTCAACTAAAGTTTTTTATATATTTATTGTTCCTTCATAGGAGGAACAAAATCAAATGAACGAATTTTGCTATACAATATATCATGCTATTGTAATTAATTGATTGATAGCGCTATAATGCCAACCATGGATGATGACGAATAGCTTCGCGACTTCGATCTCCATAGTCATATGTTACTTCTACCCCAATAGATATATTTTCTTTTGCTGTAAGTACCAGATGAGGTGTCGATTCTACTTCTATGACTCGTGCAATTAAATTACCATTTCTTGAATGGTTTACTAATCTACCTAACTTATTAGTTTCTGCTGTTGCATCAACGCTAAAAATGTGATATTATAAATAACTAATGATTTATAATAATTCTAAAAAAAATTTAGAAAATACCAACCAATACTGATGATTACGATGTTGAAAATAATACATATAACATCCAGTATTTTGGTCTAGTGCATATATTTTTTCACGTTTCTTTGCTGTTACTTGATCAATTAATTCACCAATATATTCTACTACAAATTCTCCTTTCATAAATTCTCGCGTTGTTACTATTCCACGACCTTTACCAGCAAAATGTCTTACCTAACAAAGAACATTTTATGGAATAACAAAACAACAACATTTTTTTTATGAATTTATCTTACTTCTAAACCTTCCTCTACTTGACACAGCACTTTGTTTTCCATATCACGTTGTTTTTCTTCTAATACAGCTTTCTTAGATTTCCTGACACTACGACGTACTGGAAAGTAGTCAGTAAGCTTATGATTTGTACTTTTGATATTTGTAGAATCTAATGCATAAATTGCACTAGAATGATTATTATTTAATTTTCTACGGCCACGGTTAGGAGGTTTTTTTGAAATTTGTTGTTCTAAATGAAGTGTTGGAGCTATAGACTTTTTAGACTTATTATCATTTGTATTTCTTTCATCTAAGTCTTCACATTGATCATTTGGCATATTAATTCTGTGCGGTGTTGATGGACTATGTATAGGTACTGCTACAGGTGTTTCTGAAACATTACTTAGATATTAATATATAAATATATATTTATTAAATACATAGAATATAATAATTAGTAAGATATTACCATCTGTTCTAAAATGACCAACATCAGTAAGAATATCATTTTGTACTGTATTGATTTCTTCACTTCTATAAAACCTTTCTTCAATAGGCGCTATAGAAGTTTTATTTTTAGAAATATCTGTAATCTATATTTTAAAACCATAATTTTAATAAAAAAAATTATTTTCCATATAATATATAAAAAATACATGCATAATATATAAAAATAAATTAAAAAGATATGAGTATAATTTAAATATAAATAGTAATTATATAAATAATAATAATACAATATTAATATAATAATATAATATATAATAATAATAATTATATATATTTGTATTAATATAATTTTCACAATATTTGAAATAAATTACATACTTGTGTATAAAAAAAGGAACTTATGCATACAGATGACTTATGTGTTGAATGAATTTCATCTGAATTAACTTTTTTTACATTTTTAGTATCATCTAGTTTGATTTCCTTTTTCATTGATGATTGATTTATGTCGTTTTGAATGGATAAAACATTAACTTTTGTACGACCTGTATTTTTTGTTTGCACACGTTTTCGCCGTCCTATAATTAAATTAAAATATGTATAAAATTCATAAATTTTCAGAATATAATAATATTAAATATTATAACATATAAGAGACATATACAATTAACTTAATATTTTTCTTTTGTTATATATATTGAATTATATAAATTATATCATTAATGAAGTTTTATATCTATTATATTTAAAAAAAATATATACAATTATATATATATCTACAAATATTATATTGTCATATAGTACATGCGCGTATCAATGTATCTATGATTTCTGAAACTTCGTAAAATTATTATTGCAATAAGAATTATATTATATTGTATATTTATATCTTATAATTAAAAACAATTATAATAAATGTTATGAATAAATTATAAAATATAAAATATTCATAAAAGAAAATTTAGTTTAATTTATAAATATATTTTCGAATATATAGTTGAATGATTAAAAATGCATTTTGATATATATGAATAAAAATTTAAGACAATTTATTATAAATAAATTAAATATGAATTAAATAAAGTTTTGAAAAATTAGCATTTATAAGATAACATTCAAAATGGAAAGAGAAGAAGTGAAATCTATCAAAACATAACCTGATTATTGAAACAAAATCTTCAGTGAAAGTGTACATGAATTTTTTAGAATCATATTCCTACCTTTCACCATATTATCCCTTGATTTTTTCATATAATGAACAAATACTGAATTTATTTTTCTCATACAAAATTCTAGTTATGCGATACGGGCATTTTGATTTACTTCGATACTAGTACTTAATATAAATGATTTTTATTAATTCGAATTTTCACACTCACTATATTTTTTTTTATATTCGTTTTATAAATATAAATATAAAGTAACATTTAAAATCGAAGAATAAATAATTTATCGTTGTAATCAACAATTTTATTAATTTGTTTAAAGCATTTTTTTCAAGAACACGAACCACTAATTATAAATTACAAACAACATTGAAATAATACACCGGATATGCCGCCATTGCATATTATACTAGGATATACTATTATTAAATTAGATATTACTTATATATTTTGCATATTAAATTATTTTTGTTGTTTTGGATATATTTTACATATTAATTATAAACATTCTTGCTTATTTCTTATTTTTATCATTTATTTTTAATAATTTATTATTAATCAGTTAATTAAAAATTGATACTTGAATAATTACATAAATTTTTATAAGCTTATAAACTTATATATTTTTTTTATATACTTATATATATTTCATAAAGTATGATTTCATAATACTAATTTGCATGTTTTTTTACATTAAAAATATATCAAACTTCAAAATTCAGCTGCCAAATTTTAAAAATTTTAAATAAATATTTTTAAAATATATATAATATTTTTACTATTATTTTCTTTTAAAAATATTAAATATATGCATATATATAATTAAAATCATTATTTATTTCTATATAAATATCCAAAAATATATATAATACTATTGTTCAAAGAATATATATTGAGAATATATATTATAAATATCGCATTGAAAAAAAATTTAATTTGAATGAATAATATTTAAATAAGATATTAAAATAAAACAATTAAAAGATTAAAAAAAATAATGTCTTATAATCAGTGATATTTTTATGAATTAAATATATAAATTTAAGTATTTATATTTTATATTCGCGATTTAAATTAACAAAATCAAATAATTTTATGTTATTTAGTTATATGAATTTGTCGCGAGATGTCGCCGTGAGCGGCGCGAAGCTCGGATCGATCGTATTAGAACGATGTTATTTTTTAGATAGATTTAGGTAAGCAATCGCAGAATACTTAATAAACACATATTATTTTAGTAAAATGACTATTTATAATCTTTTAATTTTCGCAGACAAATCTAAATTTATTGAAATTCGTGTTATTCGTCATTTCTGTATAGAATTAGCTGATGTATTCTTTTCTTTTTACCGCGGATACTTTAAATCAACTAACGATCAGCGCGGCGCCTTGACAGCGTTGCCAAGTTTCTATATGCTTCATTTAAGTGTAACCACGCGCTTACGAACACATGATACGCGATATGCATGGTTTGTTTACTGTTCATTGTGATTTAGAACTACACGTGCTCATATAAGCAATTATTAAAATTGTAGAACTCATTTTATTATGTATCAAAAATTTGTCTCTCTATTTCTTTTGTGTTTTTCGTTACAGTGACGTGTGATTTGTACTACAAACTACAGAAGAACAGCTAAATCGACAAACTATTTATTTAAATGGTATTACAAATAAATACGTCAATCGAAATTTTATTTAATTAAAAAAAAATACTTTAAAATTATTTTAATATATGACAACCAATCATTTGAGATTATTTCGAGCTATTAGAATTGCATGTTACGTCTAAAAGCTTTATTAATATTATTTACACCGATTCTCGTTTGTTTCACTGTTCGCTTTAAATTTGCATGCATTGTCATGAAAAATGTAGTTACGAAATAGTCGATAGATGTCAGAATTTTCTGCTCTTTTTATTCGTATTGGAAGCTCTCATATAGTTTTATTTTTTTATTTTTTCAAATATCTACCTAATTTTGCAATTATTAAATAATACTATTAATTGAATTCAAGAAAATATATTGATCAATTATTTTTTTGAAAGAAAAGTAATTTTTTAGTTAACGCGCTCCTGAGAATGTCCCCTTAAATGAATACATTTGGCAACGCTGCATGATCATATTCCGAAAGCAGCAGCCATAGTTAGCGCGTGTGTTTTTGTATTTGTATCGCGGTGCACCGTGGGCCGGGCGAAAGCCAAGATGGCGGCAGCCGTGTTTGGCGAACGCGTTTCAAGTATATATTCGGTTTAAATCACATAAATGGCTCGATTTAAACGCACAGTAAGTTCTTACACTGTGATTTCTTAGTTCGCACAATTCACCAGCCATTCAATTGTTATTGAATGATGTCCATTTGACGAGACACGACACACAAGATTCATTGGGAGGAAAAAAAGTGTCTCGTGCACTGTCATAGTCAGCATCTTCGACTACACAGCAAAGATAATTATTCATCGTCGGTGTTCCATCGAGATATCGTGTTTACCTTGACTCTTCTGTAATCGCAAGGAGTTTAAAGGAATCTTCTGTCATGGTGAGCTTTTGTTTACAGTAGTTTCATTGATACGTTTAGAAGAAAGCGCGCTTCTTTCATGCAATGCGTATTTCTTTGTGCACTTCTTAGCACGACTAACCTATAGATGCGATGATTGTGTATCATGAATATATATGGTTCTTCCTAATGTAATTTTAAATAATATACGATTCTCTCTCTCCTTATTTTATATCCCTCCCGCTTTTTCCTAAAGTTAAACAAATTCATAATCTCGACATCCTTGTTATTTTTTTCACTTTTTTGTTCACTTTTTTTTTTTAATCAAAATATAAATCACGGTATTATATCGGTATATACGATAGTTTTCGACATTTCTGTTTTTAGATTTAATATATATTTATATTTATGGATAAAAAAGTAAGATAATTACATGATATTTTAAAAATATGAAAAAAACAAAGTATGGATCAAATATAAAAATATATTGAAATATACGCTTGATCCATTGTTTTATTATAATCCGAGGATGCCGATAATGATGATAATAATGATAATAATTTAAATAATGGTTTTATTTTTTGAATAATAATAAATTAACACATAGTAATGATATTATGTGCCTTAAAAACATTGAGCAAATTTTTCTTAGTCAACTAAAAGGGATAAGGACGCAATGAATGAAGATAGCAGCAGTGATGAAGATGAAGATCCCGATAACATGGGTGTACCTGGTAAATATTTCATATTTTGAAGAAAAATAGTAATTATAAAAAACAATAAAATATATATATATATTTTTTATATATTTTATATATATATATATATATATATATATTTTAATATAATTTTCGTTAGGTGGTGGTAAAGATCTTGCCACTGCTACTGGAATTGCAAATATTAAAGATGAGAAGCCTGCAGATGCGCCATCTAATGTTATGGCTAAAGGACAAGGAGCATTAAATAGTAAGAATCATTTTAATAATAGTATTATAAAAAAATATATTCTTGATCTCATATTTTTCGAACAGTGTTAAATCAGAAGTTTGGTAATAAAATCCCTGGTGGATTGGTAACTAAGACAGCAACACCCGGTTATGAAATGGTACGTGTAGGAGGATCACAGGGTACACCACCTGGTTTTGTTAATGCAAACCAATTGGGTCAATTAGGTCAGTTAGCTGCTGCTGGTGGACCATATTTTCCACCAGGGTTAGCAACTCTTGCAGGTTTCAATCCTGCAGCCTTTTTTCCACCAAGTAAGTGTAAAATAATTTTTATTAATTTTTTTTAATGATAACATCGAATTAATTCATTTTATTTTCAATAAAAAACAATATATTATGATCAATGTATGTATGAGTTAATTATGCATATATATTATTGTTTTGCAACTAAAATGTATTTATATAATGAATTTATACGTTTATTGTTCCATTGTATTGTATATAACATTAGTAATAGTAATATAAATGTGATTAACTATTATATTTTAATTATAATTATTTTAAATAATACTATTGTTATCATAATTACTAAAAAAATTATTAAAAATAATTTTATATTATTATATATAAAATTTAGGCATGGATATGAGCTTAATGAGTGGTTTTATGGGTATGCCTGGAATGAACATGGGAGTTAATCCTCTTGTGCAATTGTTAAACCAAAATGGTTTACACCCAAATTGGCCAGCTGGGCTGTCAGGTATTATTCACAATTTAAATATTTTTTAATATATTAGAAATTAAAGAATATCGTTTATATCGCTAATTATATCAATTATAATAAATTTAATATTATTAATTATAGCAATAATTGTATAAATTAAAATTTGAAATATTACTGTAGGTAAAGGTGTGGCTCAATTATGGATGAATTCTGGAGATCCTGCAAAAATGAATATGCAACCAACTATACCAGAAGAAGAAGAAGTAGATGATGAAGATATGGGTGTTGCGGAAACATATTCTGACTATATGCCAACCAAACGTATGTTATTTAATTTTATTTTTGATATATTATATGAAATATGTTATGTGATATTATATAATTTTCGAATTAATATGATGTTTTATAGTTAAGCTCGGACGAAAGCATCCAGATCCTGTCGTGGAAACTGCATCACTATCTAGTGTTGAACCAACAGATGTTTGGTATAAACTTTCAATTCCTGAAGAAACGATACGAACTGGAGCTTTATCCGCGTTACAACTTGAATCAATAACGTATGCGTCCCAACAGCACGAACATCTCTTACCAGATAGTACACGTGCTGGTTTTCTTATCGGTGATGGTGCAGGAGTCGGCAAAGGACGAACTATAGCTGGAATTATATTTGAAAATTATTTGAAAGGAAGAAAACGTGCTATTTGGGTATCAGTCTCAAATGACCTTAAATATGATGCTGAACGTGATTTAAACGATATCGGTGCATCCAAAATTGAAGTACTTATTTAAATTAAAAATATTTTATTAAATTTTATATATATTTATATTATATAAATTATTAATTGCTTATAATTTTAATTTTGAATATAAATTATAAATTATATTCTTAGGTTCATGCTTTAAACAAATTTAAGTACGCAAAAATTTCGTCGGCAGTAAATGGCAACGTAAAAAAAGGAGTGATATTTAGTACATATTCAGCTCTAATTGGAGAATCTTCTCAAAGTGGTGGAAAATATAAGAGTCGGTTGAAACAGCTTTTACAATGGTGTGGTGAAGATTTTGATGGATTAATTATTTTTGATGAATGTCATAGGGCTAAAAATTTATGTCCTACAGGAAGTTCAAAGCCTACAAAAACAGGTATATGTATTAAATATATTATTTAAATTTAAAACATACATTTATATTTAGTATCATATTTAATATATATCATATTGATGTATTCTATTGATATATTCTAGGTTTAACAGTCTTAGAGTTGCAAAATAAACTTCCCAAAGCTAGAGTAGTATACGCCAGTGCTACGGGTGCTTCTGAGCCCCGTAATATGGCCTATATGGTTCGATTAGGTATGTGGGGTGAAGGAACACCATTTCCTGAATTCAATGATTTTATTACTGCTGTGGAGAAACGTGGAGTTGGTGTAATGGAAATAGTAGCAATGGACATGAAACTTCGAGGCATGTACATCGCTCGACAACTTAGTTTTCATGGTGTAGCTTTTAAAATAGAAGAAGTACCATTATCCAAAGAATTTACTGACATCTATGATCGTTCTGTTCGTCTTGTAAGTATTAAAATAAAAACTTTAAATTAATAAGTAATAATTTCTTAAATAATAAATTTTTATAGTGGGTCGAAGCAATGCATAGGTTTCAAGAATCAGCAGAATTGTTGGATGCCGAAAATCGTATGAAAAAGACTATGTGGGGACAATTCTGGTCATCCCATCAACGTTTCTTTAAATATCTGTGCATTGCAGCTAAAGTAAAACATGCTGTAGCAGTTGCACGAGAAGCTGTGAAGTGTGGAAAATGCGTAGTTATCGGATTACAATCTACTGGTGAAGCTCGTACGTTAGAACAATTGGAACGCGATGATGGTGAATTAAGCGATTTCGTTTCCACTGCAAAGTAAATTTATCGTTTAATTTTTTACATATTACATATTTAAGTACAAAAAAATTATTTTTTACATGAATTTTTTTATTTTAGAGGAGTGCTTCAAACATTAGTAGAAAAACATTTTCCAGCATCAGATCGTAATCACATACAACGAGTTCTTGGTATTGAACCATCGAAAATGCAAAGATTAGACGATCTCGATGATATTGATGGTGCAGGTGGTTCTGCAAGTGGAAGTAAAAGGAAACCGATACGACAGGCTGCTCAACGAGCTTCAAAAAGAGTTCGTACATTTCCATCTGATGACGATTTTACGGATGACGAAAGAAATGGTGGACATAGTTCTGGCTCAGAATATAAGCAAAGTGGTAGTGAGAGTGAAGATGATCACAAGACCGATGAGGAGAGCAATATCACTTCTGATTCTTCTTTTAATTATAGTGAAACAGATTCTGGTAAATATCATAAATCATTAAAATTAAATTCAATTCTAATGTAAAATAAAAATATTTTAATTATTTATTACTTACATTATAGATTCAGGTGATGGAAGACGAAGGAAGAAGGGCGCTAAAAAACAAAAAAAACCAGTGAAGAAACGAAGCGGTATATATTTCATGTTGTTAAAAATATTTCCAAGTTATATATATTTATAAATTATTTAGGTCCAATGGGAGCTGGAACAACACGTAATCGAGCACCATCAAGAGATGCTGTAGAACGTGCTTATACTATGAAGAAAGAATTATTATCGCAAATTGAAGAATTGGGAGAACGATTGCCACCAAATACTTTAGATCAACTAATCGATGAGTTTGGTGGACCAGAAAATGTGGCTGAAATGACTGGCAGGAAAGGACGAGTTGTTCAAACAGAAGATGGTACTATTCAATACGAATCCAGATCCGAAGTGGATGTACCATTGGAAACTCTTAATTTAACTGAGAAACAGAGGTATATAATCAATTTTAATTTAAATATTATATTTAAAAAAGATAATATACTTTCAGCAAATAAATTTGAATAATTCAATATTGTAATAGATTTATGGATGGTGAAAAAACAGTAGCTATTATCTCAGAAGCAGCTAGCAGTGGTATATCATTACAAAGTGATAGGCGAGCGAGAAATCAGATGCGACGTGTGCATATCACTCTTGAATTACCATGGAGCGCAGATAGAGCAATACAACAGTTTGGACGAACACATCGTTCTAATCAAGTCAATGCACCGGAATATATATTTCTTATTTCGGATTTGGCTGGTGAACGACGATTTGCATCTATTGTTGCAAAACGTCTTGAAAGTCTCGGGGCTCTCACGCATGGTGATAGAAGGGCTACAGAAACTAGAGATCTCTCACAATTCAATATTGATAACAAATATGGACGTGCAGCACTTGAGGCAACAATGAGAACTATAATGAAGTTCGTATATTTTTTATATCTTATTATAAGATATATTATATATTTATATATCGCTTAATATATTTTAATAAATTAAAATATTTTTTTAAAATGAAATATTAGATATGAACCACCGCTTGTACCACCACCACAAGATTATCAAGGTGACTTCTTTAAAGACGTAGCAGATGCATTAGTTGGTGTTGGTTTAATTTGTAATAGCGAGAGTACGCCGGGTGTACTTACATTGGACAAAGACTATAACAACATGTCAAAATTTTTAAATCGTATTCTTGGTATGCCAGTTGATTTACAAAATCGACTATTTAAATATTTCACTGATACTTTAAACGCGATTGTAACACAAGCGAAAAAAACTGGTCGTTTTGATATGGGTATTCTTGATCTTGGTACATCTGGTGAGAATGTAAAACGAGTTAAATTGTATCGTTTTCTGCGGAAACATGCTACTGGAAAGGCACCAACTGAACTTCATGTTGTTCATGTCGAACGTGGAATGAATTGGTCTGAATCGATGGATAAATGTTCTGAATTAACAGGATCCAAAGAAGGCTTCTATTTGAGTCATCAGATTCGTAATGGAAAGCAAACAGCAATTCTTGCAGTTTTAGTGGATACTGGAAAAAAGAAATCTGAGAGTAAAAAAGATCAACTATATATGGTTTATAGGTATTTTTTTATAATATTTTTTATAGTATTTTTTTCCCTATAATGTATAGTAAAATTCCATTTATTTCATAAATTATTACATAGAAAACAAAAAATTACTAATGCTAAGAAGAAACAAGTAAACAATATAAGTTAATATAAATGTTGTATTAAATGAATTAGATTAGAATTTAGAAACATTAAAAATTTAAAAATATATTCCATAAATCAAGTATTGTGATAGTATTAATTCAGATAAATGGAGTTTTATTATAAAAGAAAATGATTAATGATTTAAATTTGTTTTTATTCTGATCTATATTTTTGTTAAAAGACCCAATACAGGATTACAATTAAGACAAGAAACTCTAGGTGAATTAGAGAAAAAATATAAGAAAGTATCTTCAGATGAAGCAGAACCACATTGGTCACAACAATATGAAGCATCTGTAGATACATGTTCACACGCTTATTGGCGTGGCAATTGTAAAAATGCGACTCTTGGTATGGATTGTGAGGTTGGACTTCGAAGACGTTCCTATAATGTATTATCAGGTTCGGTATTAAGTGTATGGAGTCGAGTTGAAAGCATTCTTGCGACACGTTCTGCTCATAATACTAAAATGCAAGTTGTACGTTTACGAACTGGTAAGTTTTATTAGAAAAATTTAAATATAGTTTTTCAAAACTAAAATTAAGGAATTGTTACAATTTTTTAAAATTATTTTTTATTTTTTTATTATAGATGAAGGTTTAAAAATAGTCGGTACTCTTATTCCGAAATCATGTATGGAAATATTACGTCAAGAATTATCATCTGATGCTGAAAATACTGAAGAACTTACATTTTGAACATTTCATTAATTCGCTTTTATAGGTAAGTAACATGTTTTAATGAAAAAAGATTTATTTGTTGGAAAAATATGGAAAAATTATAATATTTATTTTTTATCAAGAACAGGACCAAAAGAAGCGATTAATGTGAATATAACATGGACAAATCCCTCTTCCTAAGTCTTGCGACAAAATTCAGTAAAGAAGAGGGTGCATTTGCAAATGCACGGCAAAGATATAAATTAATTATATCGATTAATAAGTATATAGATTCGAAAGTTGGATCTATAACTTTATTTTAATTGCCGTAATGACGAGTGAAATGAACGTGTGCATAAATATTTCCAATCTATGAATTTCATGAGATCGAAACTTATTTTTTCGTTAGGCTTTAACGTTTTTAATTTAATCATTTCAACGAAGTATACTTTGTATACCTATTACATCCCGATCAAACAAAAAAACATTATTAAGTAGCTAACATATTTCCTTTTTTTTCTTCGTTTTTTTTTGTTAAACTTTAATAGATCCCACCGCTTTTTAGTTAGACGTTAACGGAAATGAATATCTTTTTCTATTTTTCATTTATCTGTTTTTCGTGTCATTCAATCAAGAAAGAAAGAAAATAACAAAGTCTATAATTTTATAATAATTATGATTACATGCAAAGTAAATTTATCACTCCTTTTGTATGCGAAAAAAAATATTACAATTGTTTTGTAAAATGTATCACTGGATATAGATATTTAATCAGTCAGTCAGCCAGTCAGTCAGTCACTCAATCAGTCAGTCACTCCTCTCTCTCTCTCTCTCTCTCTCTCTCTCTCTCTCTCTCTCTCTCTCTCTCTCTCTCTCTCTCTCTCTCTCTCTCTCTGCTTGTCTCTGTCTATTTCTGTTTAATCTATTTCTATCTCTATCTCTGTCCTTGCATTATATTATAGGAGAATTTCAATTTATGCGGAATAGCTTTATCTTTCGTGTATTATGAAAAATTTTATCAAATTTGGAGAGAAGTAAGATTCTTATGTGGAAATATAAAATTAAGCTATAATAATGCATATAACTTAAGAACCATATTTTATGCTAATCATATCTTGAAGAACAAATTTAAACATTCAGTGAGAATCGATTAAAATCTTAGTTATAGAAGTGGGTTTTCTTACTCAAATATATATTGTGACTGATTAACAAAATAGAAGTAAGGAAAACCCAAAAGAAAAAATATAAAGTAGTATTAGAATGATATAGAAAAAACAGTGCAACAAGCAATCGATTTTCGCTGGAATATATGCAAATGTATACGCAACTGTCCAGTCCTTTTGTTTGATCGTTGAATTCATTGAATAGTTAATTAATGACCATTGCTACTGCTATCATTAATGTTATTACACAACTGCTACTATTATTAGTACTAGTATCTTCACTGCAAAACTATTATTACTATTACAAGGAGATGAAGGAACGAGGTAATAAACGGAGATTATTATTCTATAAATTTTATGTTAAAACTAATGTTTATTATTTATGAAATAAGTGCCAAGATAGTGTAATTCTTGTACGTTTTTACAAATTTGTTTTTCATGTATATTTCTTTATATATATATATATATATAAATATATATATATATATATGTGTGTGTAAAATGTATTACTATCCCGACATCATTATTACAATAATAAGTGAATAATTTTAAAAATCTTATGTAATGAGAAAAAAAAAATGTATAACCTCGTCTCCTAATATTCTTCATTTATAAGTAGTCAGCATTAAAAATTAGATTTGAACGATACATACGGCAGTATATTTATATTCAGAAATCATAAAGTAGTCATGCAATTCGCATGTATATTGAGTAGATGTCTGTTGTTTGTACGCCTGGACGAGTTTCGATAGCTAAATAAATGGATCTCACAATTTATGATCTATATAACAAAAAATAGAAATAAAAAAGAAAAAAGAAAGAAAAGAAGATCCAATCGAAAAAGATGATAAATAGAATATTTCGAAAAAATCGAAGAATTAATTTTAAGTAGAATTCCAATTAAAAAAAATATATAAAGATATGCGAATTAAGCGTTTACGTGTTTAGACGCTGCGAAACCGAAAATTGTCTTGTGAATATTTTCTTGTCTTTGTAACTATTCTTATTGCAAAGAATCGTTTTGATGTGATCCACGAGAAAAAACTGTTTCTACGGATACACTACATATTGCATTTATAAACAAAATTAAGAAAACACACAAAAAGAAAAAAAGAAATAATGTAAAATATACATTTATATAACGTAAATAAGAATATTCTTATTGCGTTATATCTTTTTCTATAAAATTGGTATTATACAGGATATCTACTAAATTATTTATTAATATGTACATTACAGAAATTACTCGTTTGATTAATTTGCTATCTATTTTTCATAATGTTTACATAATTAATTTTGCGTATTTATTCAATTTATATGAAGTTGCAATTTTTATATTCATACATTATATATATATTCGTTCTTTTTAAACGTAAAGATTCTTTATTAAAAGTGTCGAAAATGAAACTCTTTGCTAATGAAAAATTTGAATATTGAAAGTGATTTGTGATTATAACATTTTCAAAGTGTAAATATATATATTAAAGAATATAAAGCAGGTCACACGTGTATCTTATATTCGATATTTTTACAATTCTTACTTGAGTTCCTATTACAGACAAAATATAATTTATAAATGTGGTATCTAGTATACGTGGAAATCAGGCACCGTCTTGCCAAACGATTACTTTCATAATGTGCTGTGTTTTGTGAACTTGAATGAGAGAATCTGATGATGCTATACATATATACATATATATATGTACGTATTTGTGTATATATACATGTATAAATGTTCTGTGTATGTAAAATCAATACTTCTTAGTAAAAATTGAAAAAAAAGTAATATTAACAAAAATTGATCTTTCGAACGATAAAGCCCATTCTATATACTATTAATTACAATTACGATATTTGCATTAACGTTATTTTCTTCTGTTATGTAACTTCAAGAATAGAAATCGTTGTGCATCTTGCTACTTTTTTCCCCTATTGCTTTGAATATATATGTTATATCGCAAAAGCATTCGAAACATATTGATTCATAGGCGTATAAAATACAGTGGATTTCCGTAAGAAAAAAAGATGTGTAAATTGTTTTCTTTGCAAGCACAAACTTAGTACTTGCATAGAATTATACTAATAGCAAATAAAAAATCTTATATAAATATCAGTCTATACTGCGATTAGTTAATCTTGATTTTGTTTTAAGTTTGATTTTTTATTATTTTTTGCTGTTTTTACTCAAAAAGATAAAAAAAATTTGTTTTTAAAACAATAGAATAATCATGTACATAGGTAATTAAAAAAAGATACAAATGACTCTGTAAATACATAAAATTTTCATCATTTGTTTTAACTTTTATTAAATTAACATTTCGACTGTGGATTAAAATTTTTTACATGATATTATCCACGATTTATGTTATGTATAAAAAAAACTGTACAGTTTAACATTTTCTTTTTTTTTCTCTCTCTCTTTTACTTTCTTTTTAACTCGTAAGAACGAGAAAACATTCATTCAAGCATTCAGAGTTCACTTACTCATAAATCACGCACAATCAAGGTGCTTTTCACCTTTAGTTTACTATTCATCATATATAGTAAATATATCACCAAATACCTCATCTATGTATGCATTCCCATTGATGAATCACTAATTCCTTATAGGTGGAAGTACTTTGGTATAGAATATTACTTAGTGAAAAGCATAGAGTAACATGAGAAATGTGCAAAATCCGATAATAAAGCCGAGAATAAGTGAATCTCGTCTTTTACGTAGATTTATCCTTTGCACTAAACTATTTACTGCTGGAAATCGATTTGACATGTCATTTAATCTGGTTTGTATACGTTTGAATGTTTGTCTTTGCGTCATCAAATGATCGCGCGTTTCCATTGCTATGCTTATTTGATCATTAAGCAAACGATCCGAACTGAAAAAGAAAATTTTGATTAATCTTATATTTGCCAAAAAAATGTAATACTTTGTATTATGTACAAGTAATAGAATGAATCATAAAACAATTAGTATAATAATCATTGCTCACTTGTGAATATGTTGATTTTCTTTCATATACATTTCCCGTCGATTCAATCCACTCACATTTTTGTAATTACTATTTCATAGAAAATTTATAAATTCTTAATTAAATATTTAAAAACGAAAAATAATTTGAAATAAAAAAGTAATAAATATACATACTCGATTTCTTTACGAACACTTCCTAATAAATCTTCTCTATCTCTTCTTGCAGCAAAATTATTTCTAATTTTATTGAATTCTAATTTATAATCTTTTAATATGTCTTTATGACGTTGCATTGTATGTAACATTGCAGCACCATTTGGTTGCAATTTACTCATTTTTTCATTTATAGAAAATAACTGTAAGAAATATATAATTTATATTATCATTGCAATATTTAACATTAGAATTTAAACCTACTTTAGCAAGTAATGTTTCTATTTCAGAAGCCATATTTTCAAAGACATGTTCTTCATCCAAAAGAGGTACTTCATCACTGTTAACAAGTTTAGCTCCAGTATTAACACCAAGTTTGCTGAATGCTACCAATTTAGCATCAATTTCATTTTCTAAATGTCTTGCTTGCCTTCTAAGGTCTAAAATTAAATATGAAATTAATAATATTAAAAAGTACAAGCAATAGTAAAAATAAATTATATTTTTTCTACTTGTTAGAAAAAGATAAATTTTTTAATGAGGTTAGGGATACTAATAGTAAGATTTGTATGAGATTATTTATTATTTTAATTATTATGAGATTTATTATGAAGTGATTTTAGATTTATAACAATCTAAGTATAAAATCAATTTTCAAATTATAATTACATATATTAATAATATAATTATTTAAATTATATTTTTTATATTCCAGTGAGTATATTTAATATAATGAAAATAAAATATTTTTGATATAATATTTATGTAAAGAAAAATATTTTATTTTTGTTAAATTTTAATAAAAATTCATAAAACAATAACGTATTTTTTGTTTTATGCAATAAAGAAAAGTAAATTAATAGTAGAATGACATATGTCAAAACAAGCCATTATATTACTTGTTGCAAGATCTTTTAGCATTTAAGATTGAAATTTTAATTTTAAATAAAAAATAAAGAACGAAAGTGATATTTATATTGAAGGAAATCTACCTTCCCAATCAACAGCATCTAATGCGTTAGCCATTTGTTGTTCGTAAAGCACGAACGCGATAGTTCCTTTTCTATGATATGTAGATAGATATACACGACATAAGTAACATAGCTTAACGGAACAGATGATAGACGTAGTAGATACCTAACAGTATACCTAACCAACATATACATAGACTTACAGAAGATAAAAAATGGCGAAAAAACTTAAACAAGGATCATTCCCATGAAACGATCACGAAAAATTTTGTATTATCTTATCATTATATAAACAAAAAAGAAAAAGAAAACAGAAAAGTACATTTTAAAATGATTTAAATCTTTTAGAAATAAAAATATTATTTAAATTAAATTAAATATATGTATTTAAATGTCTTTATTTTCATAATTATTTTAATAACATTTATTAAATGTACATATATGAAAAATAAAATATTTTATATAATTATCAAAGTATTAAATAAAAATAGATAAAAATAAAAATAATCAATAAAAATAGATAATGATACAAAATACATAAATCTTAATATATGTGAAATAAATTATACAATTAATATTTTTATTAAAATTATTTATTGATACAATATTTTGTATTAATTCTATACTCATGCAAGTACAGTTAGATTGAAGAGTACTTACTATATAGTAAGTAAACCGGTTTTCAGTGAGATCTCGATAGTTACAAAGCTACTACCTATGCCATGTTATCCTGATATTATTGTCTAGGAGCAAGAGCTAGGAGTGAGATAAATATAATTCAAAAATCTTGGATACTATTCAATTTGACTTCAATTCCTGAATAAATAATAATCTATTACAAAAATCTGTATAGTAAAAAACTTATATGCAAATTATATCTCATAAATAAGAAAAAATAAAATAAAACTTTAATAAAAGAGAAAAAAAATTGAATTTTAATTTATTATGGTTAGATTAATTTATTTTAATTTATTATGAATGTTTCAAATAATTTTAAATATTAAGATAATAAATAAACAAAATCTGTTTTACCGTATTCATGGGATAAGTAGGTCAGTTCTTATTCTCGCCATTTGCCGTTCGGCGGTGCTCGTGTCCTCAAGATATAATTTTAATTCATTCATAAGAACCATCGCAGCACGAAAAGGACTAATATCTTCTTCAATAATCATATCCGAAAAATGATCTTTTAAAAATCGTAATATTATATTCATTTGATGGTTAGATCTGTAAATATGTATAAATTTCGAAAAACTTTGTATTCAAATCATTTTTTAATGAAAATTGAAATTTAATTAAATATTGTTTTTACCTTGAAGAAATTCTTAATTTTTCTTCTCCTTCGATAATAGGCAGTATCTCGATCAAACAATGCATTAAGCAACTAGTCGTTTGTACGATATAAATGTTTTCGAAAATTGCTTCGAAAGATTTTTCTTTCAAGAATGTCAAAAACTCTTTCTCTTTTTTAGGTATTTTTTTGATTTGTACATCAATAATTTTCTCCACTGATGTACTTCTTAAAGCTAAAATCATAGGCAAAATATCTTTCGTTTCTACTTGAAAAGCATGGTTCCTCTCAGTTAAAAATTTAATTTGGTAATTCTTATCAATAGTATCTTCAATCGTAAGACGAATAACAGGTATTGGAATTTGATATTCATTTTCTTCGATTTTGTATGAAATTGTACCATACACATCACAGAAAGGATTTTTATCAAATTTTGGTACATTGAGAGCAACGGTAGCTATAACATAACTATTCGGTTGAATTTTATCAATTCGATATGAAAATATTTCATTAACTAGCTTCCAAAACATCGATATGCCACAAAGTTCATCGTTATCCTTAAGAGATACATAAATTTGAGGATTACTTAACGTTCTGAAATAAAATTAAAAATTTTATATCGTTTACAAATATGTAAACATATTTTTTTATGGATAAAATTGTTAATAATTGTTTTACCGATATTTATTAAGAATTAAGAAAATGAATTAAAAATAATTAATATGAAATTGATTTAATATTATTTTTATTCTGAAAATATTTATTATTTTTTTTAATTTATAATTTTAGAATTTTATTCTTATTTTATAATTATAATTAATTCTATATTAGTATATGATATAATGTATAATGTTTCATATTTCAAAAGAATTTTTGTGATATATCAATCGATTTAGATATAAAGATTAGAAATATAGTTACTTATTATTTAATATTTAATAATAAAAAATCACATTCAAAGAAGCATAAATAATTAAAAGGAGTCTGTACAGTTGTACAGAATAAGATGATTTCAGTGTTGCGTTTGCGCAGACATCATCCAGGCAAATCGACCCGCGAAAACATTAGCCAATCAGCATCTACGAACGAATTGGTTAGTAGCAGACGACGCACGCATGGAAGCATACGAAACAGTGTATACCTCTTTTCAGTAATCTGCAGGATGCCGCCGTGATCGTGTGGTATCTATAGTTTTCATTCAATAAATTAGTTGTGTCACGTGTTTCGCGAGTTTATAATTCGAAGAATATACTAATATAATCGTGTTTCGGTTCACAGTATATTTTGTTCTCGTTTATACAAGATTCTATCAAATCAAAGAGAACCGTTGATATTGCAGAGGATGCAATAGATGCATCGTTGAATTCTGATATTAGGGCATATATGTCCACGCCAAGTATGTATCAAAACAAATAAACATGAAAACATACCAAAATAAATCAGAAAATATGATCATTATATGATATTAATTAAATAGAAAGAAATTTTCTTCTGATCTATTTGATATAGGAAACTATTTGATATACATTGATTATATCACTGCTTAAAAAGTTGAAATCTTTTCATGATTCTATTGATAATGCCTAATTGTATATATATTTGTTTATATACATATATAGACAAAAATTAGTAACTTCTTATTATTTTTTTTTTTAAATGTTATTTATTAATATTAAATATTTAAATTCAATGAATCATTAAAATATTTAATGATTTATTTATAAAATACTTATTATTTAATGATTATTGATTGGTATAATATTATGTTATATTATTAGCATAATTAAAAAAAAAACATAAAATTAAGTTTAGGAAAAAAAATTATCTGTGTGCGCGCATATTTTTCGGATTTCTATAAAAACTTTTCAATAAAACGTCCATCGATTCTTAAATCTAATGTTCTACTTTATAAATATTGCACGTATTATTTTGTGGCCTTGAAACTTCGCTGAATAAGCAAACATATATTTTTATAAGACATAATTTATTTCATTATTTTCTTTTTAATAATATTATATAGAAAAAAACAATTTAATAATAATTGATATTAATATTAATATAAATATTAATCGATATTAATGTAATTGATATAAAATATTCGATTGAATAGTTGAATAGTAAGAAAATGTATTAAATAAAATTACTTATTATATTCATTTGATAATTACACCAAAAAATCCTTTACATATATGATATGTAAAAATATTACAAGGATTTTATTTATATATTATAAAGCATTGTTGTAAAATTAAAATGTGTAAATATAAATGGTATATGTAAATTTTAGTTATTATTTTACAGATAGAATTATGTTATTTATTTTTTTTTATTCATAACCTTACAAAATTTTATAATTTTATTTCATTTTAAGTTTTTTAACAGGTATGCATCCTTAAAAAAGAGACACGTGATTGCTGATGACTAATCATGTATATTCTATTTCAATAAATATACGACATATTATTATTTTGAGTTTTTTAAATTTATTCCAATTATTTTTTTTATAAAAAATTATGAAAAATGTAAAAAATAATTTTCTAAAAAAAATTACATATAATTTATGTTTCTAATAAATAAATTAATTCAAATTTTGGAAAATGAAATAATTATAATCATTCACAAATATAGAAAAATAAAACCAGTTTTATTATTTTATATTTATGTTTAAGTTTATATTAGCAGATTTAATTTTTTTTTATCTAATTTTAATATTTGTTTCTTTTCAATACATATAAGTTTAATGCAATATAATAATGCATAGTATAAATATGTTCATATATAGAATATACAGAACAAAAAAAAGTTATATTATTAAAGTGAAATTTTATAATTAAAATTTTATGGAAAAATTTTAATGAAATATTTTAATTTTATCAGAAAATATTAAATTTTCTTAGAAATTATGATTGTATAGTATTATATGAGAGTTATCTAAATGTACAAACATTTAATTTTTTTTTTATTGATTAATAATAAATATGTTTGATTCGATTGATCAGTGTACTATAGAAATCGATTCACCTGTTTCAGTTCGATATGAATATAGAAGAAAAATTGTACATCGGGAGAAGATGACATTGCGACGATATGTGTTCGCGGCGATTAGGCGAACACTGCTGGCTGCTGGTATCTTGACTTTGTTGGTGTTACTTCTATCTAGTCAGGATGCCGACAACAATGTGCACCAAGGGCTTTTGTTGGAGGTGAGTGATGATTTTTTTTATATATTGGCCAAGGATTTCTTTTGTTCTTGGAAAAAAATTTTCCACGCGCGAAATTTAGGATTCAGACTACCAAAAAATTAGGCAGATCAGTTTTGAAAGAACAAATATTATAAAAAAGCTACGAGACAATCGTTTTTATTATAAAAATATAATTGAAAATTATGTTTTTGTTCGAAATAATGAAAAATTATGTTGATTTCTTTTTTAAAAAAAAAAAATATTCTTTTATTTTTATAAAAAATAACATTTAATGTTAGAAAAAGATGATCTTACTTAATTAGATTTATATTATAGAATAAAATATATGTATTTCATTATCTAATTAATATTTTTTTTTATTTTATATATTTTTTATATAAAAATTTGTGAATTTTAAATCATTAACTTCACTTTTATCAATAATCAAATATTAATAGTCTTTTATCTTTCTTATTTCTTTCAGTCACACATCAAGAAATAAAAGTATGATTGTTATATTATTAGTTTATCATAACAAATGAATAAAAGACATATAACAAAGAATTAAGAAATTGAATAACGAATATAATTTCATCTGTTACTTATTGTTTGAATAAATTTCTATTTGATATTGTTGTCGTTAATTAATACTTCTTCGAACAATGCTTACATATAATCTATTCAATATACTATGAGTGATTATGTAAAAGATGATTTACTATATACTTTATATTTCATTATATTTTTTTCAATTTTATTGATATACGTTTTTTAGTTTACTTTTTCAAAACAAATGAATTCTAATAAAATAAATGTATTTAGACAAATTTTTTATGCATGCTACAAGAATGATTTTTAGTTATATATTCATTACTTTATATGATGGGAGAGAAAGATTAAGGTTTCATTTTCTTATGAAATTAATATTTTTTTTTCTATTAATTTAAAAAAATATATCATGAAGTTATTTCTTTCTAATTTTTTTTTTTTTTTTTGATATATGAGAAAAATTATTTTTAATATTATATCGTTCTGTATGCATAATTTAATCTTGGAGAATGATTAATTTTTTCCAATACTGTATCAATCTAAGATTGTTCGAAAAAAAAGTTTCTTCTCTTTTTTACCCTTTCGATAGAGTGAAACAGTTCTCAGTCTTACGTAAAGCAACGTAGATTGGCAGATTTCCAGGCGCAATGCGACACACAAATGTAGCTGCCTACAATTGTACGATACTACCCCTTTAAGCATGCAAAGAATGGTTAAAGTTACCCCTCAATCTCGACAATTACTCTACCAATATAAATCGATTTCTTGCTGATATTGACGATTGCAGTTTTATTTAATACTTTTTTAATGATTCTATCAGGTGGATAGAAATCGATAGTTTTGAAATGACAGTTCCTGATAATCAAATTTTTATTTTTTTTAAATAAAATTTTAATAATTTCCTTGCTACAATTATTGTAATAAATATTTAACTTTCGAACAGCCGATTGTTAAATAATCTTATTTTCAAATAATCTATTTTTAGCACATATTACCTTTGTTAATTATCTTAATATGAACATATATAATTTTAATTTTAAAAACAAGAACTATTTCTGAAGTATAGATTACAAATTATCTATAGTTAGGTAGTATTATTATTATCAGTATTATCTGAGGATTATCAATTAAAATTTAATTTAGTCAAATTCTACTCAATTTGTAATAATTTTCATTTTAATTTGAAATTAAATTTAACAATTTTTACTAAACAATATACATAATACTTGATTTTGGGAAAAACTTTGTTTTTTTGGTTTATTTAATTTTAATAAAATATTTTTTATAATTTGAATTGTGTAGAGCACAAATTTTTAAATTTTAATTTTAGAATTTAGATAATTTGACTAGATTTTAACCAATAAACTTATTACTTATAACTCTTATTATTTTACCATTTTTTTATAATGATTTTTCTTGTTTTCTTGTCTTCTCTACTTCTTTTATTAGCGTTTTGCAAAAGTTTCTAATATATTATTGTGCTTTTATCATTTTCGCGTTTAAAAGAAGAGAGTTATACTAAGAGCTTCGAGAAATCATCTTCGTGATGATCATTTTCTGCACGGTGTGGTCTCAATTCTCGGTATCGGTTTTAATTTTGAATTCCTATCCCGTGCGACCATCGTTGCGTGGTTTATTCTCACAGACGGTTTCAAATGTAATATTCATTTTAACTCTATTTATTTATTTCTTGGAACATTGAATTTTAAATGAAAATTTTTGTAATTATATATTAAATATTTGCTGTAATTCATATGAAGATTAAACATTGAAAAAAAGATAGAGTATAATTGACTTTTATGTGAAATATTTTACATAATAATAGAAGTAATCGAATATTTGATTTTGATTTGATCAAATTTGAAAGTGAATGATGTTAATCATAAAATATTCAAATTCAATGCATTAAAGCTTGATATATATTTTACAATTTTAATTTATAATTTAAAATTTAAAAATTATATTGCCATAGAACTAAATCGCTATAAAACATAATGAACAATGATAAGAAAATGAATCAGGATTTAAAAAAAAAGATATATGGATATCTTTACATGATTTCCCAAGTCACATGACATTATAAAGGGTTAAATCTATCTCTCCAAACAAGCTTCGAATAGTATCTAAAAAAATTCCACGACTTCCTGTTTAACATACGATAACAGAAGCAAACATCGTTTTCAACTTTAGAAAAGAAGCAGTATATTATTGTGTTCACATAAAACGTAGTTTTAATTCTTAAGTCAAAGTATTTTTGATTGATTTTACGTGTTTAAACTACAACACAGAGATCGCGTAACGATTTACATAAAATTACATTCGTTAGCGAGAAAGCGTAATACGCAAAGGAAGTTATACAACTAGATACAGCAAAGAGCCACAGAAGTATCTTCTTACGTAATGTGTATACCCGTATACAGATGATGGTCCACTAGAACCGGTCTATAATACTTTCCGTGTTTGACCGATGATATACAAGAAAAATATATTAGCTGAAAATAGATGATCCATAAGCAAATTGAAAAAGATTCCATTTTTCATTTTTGTTTTTTTCAAAGTCCAACATGCTGTAAAGTTATCTTGTATTTCTTCTACAATAGAATTTATATTTCTTGAAATCTTGTGAAGATCTTATTATATAAACTTTGTAATGAAACTTACACGTCATTTTCATTTTTTCTATTTAAATACAAAGGTTTTATGTTTCTGATTTTTTAATAATTTCATTTATTATTTATTTCTTGTTACATTTATCCTTTATACCTGAAAATTTAATATTTTCTTTTTATTCTGTTTTTTTTTGATTATGAAGAATTTTTTAAAAAAATTTATCTAATTCTAAATATATATACTAAATTTTAATTAATTAAATAAACTTAATGTTTTTTTTTGTTTTCTAATTAAAAAAAGTTTAGGATTTTTTTCTTTTTGTTATATACCTTTATACTTTTAGAATTATAAATATATATTAGAAGTATATATTGTATGTAGCTTCATACCGAAAATTAATATCATTAATTTCTTTTTGAAGGGAAAAGTTAGATGTTCACCGTGAGATACTTATGAACTAGCAAGCGTGTTGCAATCGCTCTTAATGTCATTGAGAGTAATCATTCTCCTTGTGCAGAGTCCCTCGTTACGACAAGTGCACCAAGCTAAATAAGCATCATTTCAAATAATTTATTATGAAATTCGTATCAAAGAAACAAAAAATTATTTTATATTAATCATTAAATTGTTTTGAACATAGAAATCATTATTAAATTATTATTATATTTGATCTATAACATTTTCTAATAAAATTTATTTTTAAATAACAATGATTTTCATAATTGAGAAAATTTTAAAACAAATTTTAAAATCTTTATTTTAATAAAATTATTTTTTTGCTCTTTATTAATTTGAACTAATATAGTCTTTCGTTTTAAGGTATGAATCATTTCATGAACAAGAATCAAGTGATAACAACGGATAGATAACTAGAAGCACATCGATTCGTCGTGATTGGAAAAATTATCGACTTAGAACGAAACAAAGTTGAAATACGAATCGTCAAGAATTACGCTCTGGAATGTATATAGATTGTTGGATAATTATAGGTTAGATAGATGAGTAATTTATTCGATATTAAAATCGATTACGATTCATGTTATTTAATTTGAGAATTTTTTTTATTTTACAAAAAAATTTTATTTTTATTTTTATTATAAATTTTTTGTAGTTGCATAAAGTTATATCAAAATAAAATATTTAAAATTTTTAAATTAAAATAAAATTAAAATAAAATTAATTTTATTTTTAAGAAAATTAATCGAATTACTTGTAAATTATATTACAATAATATTATATAATTTTTATGAAACATTCTATATAATTATTTAAATTAAAAGTAAATATTTAATCTTTAAATTTTTTGAAAAATTAATCAAACTCTACTCTTAATTATGCACTATCGATTAATTGCTGGCAAATCGCTGACGACCTAAAATCGATTAAACTTGACGTCCAAGCTTATCGATTCAAAAACTCGAAAGTAGGAACTTTCGAACAAAATGTATGTCGAAGAAAAGATTATTCACAATATATCGATTAAATCGATTCATCGAGCTTAAGCTATATATCGAAATTCATTATTATTATTATATTATATATTAATTATTATTAAATTATATATAATGTTTCATATTAAAAATGCATGATGGAACATTGCTATCTGCGATGTAAACAAATGTATTTGAATTAATGCAATTAGTCGCAATGATTAGCAAATCGTTTGTATATTCGTAATCACCAAAGATTCACTAGCTTCCGCAATGAAATATATATATTATACATATATACAAATTCGTATATTTCCATGAATCCAATAATATGATTTGATCGTCAGTGATTAGTTAACATAAAAAGTTTTATATTTAAATCTATTAATTATTTTTCGATACTTTCTTAATAAAACTGTCATTTTTTTCTATAGCTCCATCTATACTCATATCATCTAATCTTCAATTGAACTTTTTCAAATCTGTTTTATCGATCTTTTAATTATCAAATGTGTACTTCATTTTTCAGTGATATTTTTGAAATTGCATTACCTATGAAAATACGTAAGAGCATAGATAGATGCAAAATTGAGGTGTAGTGCAGCGTGCGCTGCACCACTCGTGTGGCCCATATTCACCGCGTCGACGGCGTCGGCGTCGGAATAGCTATTCGGCTTCCAGTCCGAAATCAATAAACGGAAGACAGTATTTCTATATTCGGTGTTTCCGCCTAGCCACGATCATTGCGTTCTACTCTCAACCATTAGAAATTTGTCTTTTTGTTGATGACATTATCGTTTGTTCAAAGAGAAAGAAAATTTGTTGTTTATTAAGGTAGCACAATTGATGAGAAAGAATGTTAGAAAAATAAAATGTTTGAAAATCTATCTTAAAATTTTCAAGTGTTAAATATATTGGAAGAGTTTTATTTTAATTTTTTTACAATTAAAATTATTCTTAGTTAAGAGGTAAAATAATTGGGTTAAGTAATAATTTATAAGTTATTTAATTTTATGTATTCTTATTTGATTTTTAATAAATTTAAAATATTTTTTATAAATTCAATCATTTCTCTAGTATTAAAGTGATAGAATTAATATTAAAATAAATCTAGAATTTTTAATGAAAATTTAATATTCAAATATATTTAATCATTTTGTTCTATACATTCTATACATTCTATAAAATGCATAAATATATAAATGTATTGTATTAAATGAAATATAGATTAAATAAAAATTTAGTGAAATTAAATAGATAAAAGATAAAAAATAGATTTAATTTTAAATATTCATTCATATTTTGTGAAATTGAAAAATCAATATAAATAAAAAAAAATATAATATAATATAATATAATATATATAATATATAATATATAATATAATATAATATAATTTCATTCAATTTAATTCAATTTTTCAATATTCTTCAATATTATCAATAATCATTTATCAACAATCTAAAAAATTATATAATCATACAAGTGATCAATTAAGTAGTTTACATAATTTTCAATTTAAATGTTTATTTCTTAGTTTTAACTCATAAGTATTCTATAAGCAATGATGTAAGAGTTTTTAAGGTTTCTGAAACATTTTCACGGATTTTAAGAAATCTTACAATTAAATGCTCTACAAATTTTCTTTTTTTTCCTTTTTTCTTTTTTATCTTTTCATATCATCTTTATTTTTAATTTAAAATTGATTATCACTTAAAATTGAAATTCTTTCTTAAATGAAGAAAAATTGTTTTTTATTATAATTTATTTTTATTTATTCTTTGCGATGTTTCAAAACTCATATTGGATTTACTTTAAATTGTAAAAACCTCATGAGATATTGATTATATAATGACGGATTTCAATGCTTGAGATTAAATATAATTACCAGTAATAATAATATGTATGAATCATGAAATATTACTGGTATATAATTATAAAAAAAAAACTAGAAAAAATTTAAAAATTGAAATTTTTAAATTTATTTGATTTTAAAAAAAAATCTTTAAATGCAGACTGCTAATTATACAATATATTATAAATTATTAATCTAAAATTATGTAATAATTTCAACATTATAGTCACTATAATACATCAAAAAGTTTTTTATTAACATTTCAAAATTTTGATCGAATTTTTACTATGTACATAATCTTACATAATCTTTAAACCTATAAAAAGTCTTTAGAATGTAGACAATTATGCTTGGAATCTGTACTGATTGTTCGATTATAATGCGCCAAGTAGGCGTACAACGCGTAATCATACCGAATAAGCAGCGGCGAATGTTCTGATTAATTGCAGAAATTAGGAAATTGGATTAACCTTGCATGCAGATAGATGGTTGGCATACATAGCGCATGTACGTTAGTTGAAAGAAAACAGGTTTATGGCGGCAAGCTTTGAATTTTAAAACGAGTTAAGAATTCTAAAATTGACTGAAAGTTTAATTATTTTATTTGAATTGTTCTATTATAATTTGTATATAATCAGATAATCAATTTTACTATCTATTTATTAATTACTTTTTATTATTGTATTATTCGCTTTATTGTTTAATTATTTTATTTCATATAAATTTAGATTAAATTTAGGATGTTAATGTTCCAAATTTAAAAATCATTATAAAAATATGGGAAAAAAGGTAGAAATTTATTTTTTTTTAATTATTTAAATTCTTTAAAATATTTTTTTGTTAAGATATATATTACTTATTAAAAAAATAGTTTTAAATAACACATATTTTCAATAAATTTGAATGTATTAATTTGCAACAAAGAATATAAAATATAGATTTTAAATGATAAAAAAATAATTATTTACTTTATAGAAAAAGATTGAATGAAAACCGGTTTTTTAATTTTTTTTCACAAACAGCCTTAATATTTCATGCATTCAATTTTAATGATTACATAATGTCTTATGTGACATGAAATGATTTTATATATAGATAAGTTATATATTTCATTTGAAATAAACAAGGTAATGCATTTATCTATTCTTCTAATGTTATTGCAGTTATTTGTGCATAAAACATGAAAAATAATATTGATTAATTTTTTATCCATATATTAAATGACAATAATTACATCGATAAATTAAATATCGATTATTTTTTCCGGACTATTGTTGCTATTATCTACATCTGAAATTCCACAATTTGCAATGAATTGTATTCACAAAGACATTTAATTTCAATTTTATAATATGTATTCGATTTTGTGATTTAATTCAAATTATTCATATGAATTTCAAAACTCTAATATTAGAACAAATTAAATATGAATATGAGCATTTAATGCAAAACAGTTTAAACCATGAATATTAAAATAAATATTAAAATATTTAAATTCTTTTTCCCTTTCCCAAAATATCTAAATATTTGAATTTTTTTTGAACTATATTTTTCAAGAATTATAATTAAAATATCTGAAGTTTTCAAATATTTCTAGTTTTAGTAGAATTTTTCGAATATTTAAATTTTTTAAGTATTTAAATTTTTCGAATAAATTTTGAATTTTAGATTTTCATAATAGATATCTAAATTTTTCAATTATCTTAATACATGAATATTCAGTATTGCTATTTTAAAATACTTACAGTAATGAATTTAAAATTTTAATTTATTCGCTAGAAATAAAAATGATATAACGTAATTCTTTTATCATGTTTAATGAAGTATACGAATATATATATATATATATATATATATATGTAACTTCATGTAATAATCCGAATTAGAAATATAATTTTGGAATATTTGAAGAATTATATAAAATTATAATATAACATGAATATTAATGGGAAGTATTAATTCTCAATAGGAGGATTCAAATCTGACACCAGAGGAAAAGTTGATGGAAGAAGCAGCAATCGCTGAAACTGAAAAACGATTGTATGAAAGAAGAAAATTTTTGGCAGATAAATGCGCTAAAGAAGGTTTAGATCGACCTGGAAACGATTCTCTTCATAGACCTAATGCTTGGGAATTTCTTGTAAATAGAGAATACCATTTAATATGGTGTAATGTTTTCAAAGCAGCCTCTACCTCTTGGATGTATAATTTTAATCTACTCGCGGGGTAAAAAATATATGTTATATTAAAATATTCTTTATACGAATTGCTCATCAAATTAACAATTAACAAATTTTATTTATAAATTTTTTAGATATAGCCCGCAATTCTTAAAGGCCTCAAAAGCAGTACCTGTTTCTTTAGCAAGGCAGAAATATCCCAGATATACAGCAGATGAGTTAAACAAGTTCCTAAATGACAGCATCAGTTTTTTGATAGTAAGGCACCCATTTGAGAGATTGCTCAGTGCCTACAGAGATAAATTGGAGCATAGCTTGCCACACACATTTCATAGCAATCTTGGAGCTCATATTGTTTGGAACTATAGATCTAGGGTAAGAATTTATTATCATTAAATTTGATTAATTTGATTACTTTAGTTCAATTTTATTTTAATATTCTGTTAATTTAACTAATTTTCTCTTATGATTCTTTTATTTTTAAATGATTGCATAGGATCCAAAGACAAATGGACGACATGGTCCAAGGTATCCACTTTTTGAAGAATTTGTACAGTGGTTATTATGTCAATGGAAAGCTGGAAATGAGCTTGATATGCATTGGACTCCAGTTGTGATTTTTTGCACACCCTGTCAAGTGCGATTTGACGTAATTGCTAAATTTGAAACGCTCCACGTAAGTATTCTTTGAAGAATTTTAAATAAATCGATACAATTGATCTATCTTATTTTGAAAAGAATGTCGATTACTAATTTTAAAGGAAGATCAAGATTATCTTATAAAACAAGCCCATGTAGGGCATATCATTAAGCCAGAATGGAAGAATCCTACAAGAGGTGTTCAAACGAAGGATGTAATAAAGAATTATTTCGCTCAATTATCGAAATCTCAAATTAAAGATCTTTATGAGATGTTTAGGTAATATCTTCAAAAACTTTATATATAATATTTTTATATATAATACTTTTAATACTTATACTTTATAGTAGTACTTATTATTATTATTATTATTATAGTATTTTTTTATTATTCTTATTTTATTTCAGATACGATTTTGTGCTTTTTGGATATTCTCCCGATGAATATATAGCACTTGGAAGAGATGAAAACACGGTATTAATCTGTAAAAATTAATGATAGTATTTTATAGATAAATAACAAACGCATCAGCGTTTGAATTGTTTTTCTTTCTATTTTATCTCTTTTAAATTATATAAAGCGATATCAAAATGATATCAATTACAACGAATATATTTGATAGAATATCTCACGAGTTAGGATGAAAAATAGAAACATACCAAAATTGTTGGAATAAACAATAATCATGCGAAACACTGCTACATTTAAATTTTTAATAAATAAAGTGTTACAATATATTAAATTGTTAAGGCCTAAGGCGATTAAACATTTGTAAATTGTTATAAATCAATGTAAAAATGATTTTAAATATTTCGTATCTATAAAAATATTCCATTGCTTAAACACTATACATAACAATGAATTTTTTAGTACATAAATGTTTATGATTAAGAGCAATGCTTACTTTGTTAATTTTTTGTGCTTAAACATCGAATAGTTTAATATTTCGAAATAGAGTACTTTTCATTTCTAAATAGAATATATAAAAATAATTTTCAAAGAATATAATGTAATATATATATAAAGAAAATTTTTATTCCAAATTATTTCAATTTAATGAAAAAATATCAAAAATCAACTGTTTTATATTTGCGTATTTTAAAAAATATATGTTTTCTCTAATTTTATATATGTAAATAAATATATATACATATATGTGTAAATACTAAATGTATATACACATATATTAATGAACATTGTTGAAATGGTTATTATTATCATTGTACCAATGATAATAATATTCTCACGAGATGTAATAAATAATTAATAATAGTTAAGACTTGCAACTTCCAAATGCAAATATTTAAAGATTTATGAGTTTAAAGTTTTTTACTATTTATTTTAAAACAGATTTTTGTGTTAAATAGAGTTATATCTTTATAAAACAGCTTTTATATAAAGATTTAATAATTGTTTTAAATATTATATAGTACTTATATTTAATATGAAAATCAAATTATTAAAATATTTTTTGTCAATAAAATCAAATTGTTTGTAAAATTGAAAAATAACAAAAATGCTATAATAAATTAATTCCTCATAATTTTAAATTATAAATACAAGATGACAATAATTATATATTAATATAAAAAATGAAAAAAGAAAAATTATATATAAAATTAACACTTATTTGAATAAAATTATAATTTAATTATAATTTAATTTAATTAGTTAAGAATATGAAGTAATAATAACATATAAGAAATATTTAATTTGTTGTTTAAAATAAAATAGAGTATAAATAATTTTTGATAATAAAACATTTATCAATGTATTTACTTGTAAGATATTATTTTTGTTATTTTTTTTATTTATAATTTCTTAAAATAATAAGTTATTAATATTTACTATAAAAATTTCTTATGAATATCTATCATTAACGTATTTCTTAAAAATCAATACTTGTTTCTATATTTTATTCATAATTATCCATAATGTACTTACTTTTCTGAATTGTTCATTAATTCTATTCCAATAACCCATTTGTCAGAAAAAATATATTTCCAATTGCTTTTTATTATCATATATTCACAGGAATCAGATTTATGTTTTATCTTCTTTATCACTGGTTGACCATCTATGGTGTACAACTACAAATTATACATATAAAATTTATTTAAAATATATTTTAAAACTGATTAAAATTTGTATTAATATTATAAATATATATCAATTTTTTTAATATAATTTCCTATTATATTAAAATATAAATTTATTATTAATTTTAATGTAAACTACTTTTTTTTAAGTTATGTATATAATATATATAATTAATACATAGTTGATATAATTGAACATAAAAATAATAATAATATTTCGAAAAAAAGATATTTTTCCGAATTTTTCAAAAAACCTTTTTTTTTTTAAATAAATAATATATAAATAATAAACTCACATCACTATCACAATCCAATGTTATATTTCTTCCATATAATGCTTGATTATATAAAGATTCTAAAGCATGTTTTGTCATATCTTGAATTTCTTTAATATCATTTTTTGTTTTTTGGATTCGAGTTTGCACATCTGACAATTGTTTCATTAAATGTTCTTCTACGGGATTGCATTTTGAAGTTGATATTGGTAACTCATCATCGCTGAGTGCAAACATATCTTCGTCCATTGAATCCATTTATATTTTTGAAAATAGACACAATATTCAATGATTATTTAATAATAGATAATTAATATTACCAAAAACATATAATATAAAATCCTTCTACGTTCACAGCAATTTGTATGATTCATCATGTGATAAATTAATTTTAAGTGTCATTTTCAATCAATACAAAATTTAAATATATAAAATACCGAATTAAGTAATGAAAATTAAATTATAATTAAAAAAAGAAAAAATTCAAGAAATGTCAATAATTTTGCGTGTTTAATTTAAATATATGATATAAATTAGATAATATTTAAATTATAATAAATAAATTATAATATGATTATATATAATGTGATAATTCATAAATTAGTAATTTATAATATATTTAGTATAAAATAATATGACTAATATATACATTTATAATAGAAATCTATAAATCAAATTATAATTTTTTCACCCAAATTTAATACCAACTATTAATAATGTTTTAATCATTTAATCCCTATATTAAATAAATGTTAGAAATGATGCGAAATTAATTATATTTAATTTTTGAATCTCACACTTTGAAATAACATGATGCATTAAGTACTAAATTTGTTTTATTTTCATTATCTTATATTATTTGTTTTATATTCTTTATTTTATATTCTGATTTAATTTGAGATTGTAATATAAAAGAAATAAAACCATAGAATAAAACAGATTTTATATTTTAGGGAACTTTGTATCTCACATTTTTAAATATCAATCAAAAAAATTAGAAACATATTTTTTATTAAAATATATATATTTAACCTAATTAATTAATAAAGTTATTAAAGAAAACAAAATTAAAAATATCTTTTTTAATACAAAGTATATTTTCATATATACTTAATATACATATATATATATATATATATATATATATATATATATATATATATATATATGGTAATCAGGGCACAAACTACATACAAGAATAGATTAACTATGCAATGTATTTTTGTGGCTCAAATTGTTAGAATTTAGAGTTTCATTTTCGTGTCATTCTATCGTTATCAACCCAAAATTTGATTGTGGCAGGTTTCTTCTGGCAAAAATTATAAATAATGTAAGCAGTTAAATAAATTTTGATATCACGAAAATTTTTTTCTTGAAATTCCTAAAAAAATTTTGTATATTATCTTTTGTTTGATTATATATTATATAATTTTTTAATACAAAGTTAATTTGAAAAAAATTTAATTTTGCCATCATATTTAATTATATTCTTCTAATACAAAATCGAAAATATAATAGATTTTTAGTATTTTAGAGAATTAAAGTTTATTAGAGTAGGATAAAGACAGATTAATGCCATTTCTTGAATATTTAAAAATTTTTTTATTATTTATTATATTACATTATTGAATATTTTAAATTTAAAGTAATGTTTTTGATATTGAAAAGATGATTCTAATTTTTTTAATTTTCAATTCTTATTTTATTTTATTTTTAAAAAGATATCGTTAGTACTCAAAAGATGGCACTAACAATTAATTCTTATTCTATTTCGGTTCTCACAGTATTTACTATCTTTATTTATATATATGTATTTTGTCAAAAAGTAAAAAATATAAAAAATTAAAAGCATAATACTTTTTGTGCAAAATTTATATTTTTAATTTATATAAAAATAAATATATTTTTCCATACTTTGTTTATATTTATAAGATATATTTAGAAATCTATTTTAAATTATTTATAATGCCATATTGAAATTTAGTTTTAATTCTAACACTAGTAACGTCATAATCTTATTCTAAGTCGAATCGATAAGTTGAGTATAATATTAAAATAATAAAGCCTTTGAAGCGTTTTGATCCTAAAATATGAAATGAGAAAATATAGTTGATTTTATGTCTATTCTATATCTCGTTTGTGCCAAATATCATAAGATTATTTAGTTATTAAATATCAATTGATTGATAACACATGCTTACGAGATTTAAAATTAAAATAAGTCAATTATTCTATTCATAAGTATGTAAATATTTTTATATCAAGATTATAATTGAAAAAAAAAAGTGCAAAAATATTAAGATTATAAAATGCCACTTCCAGCTGCATTAGCTGCACGACTTGCTAAAAGAGGTCTTATTTCTGGATCAGAAAAACATGGTATAATCTTATTTGTATAAAATAAATAACAATTTTATTTTCTTTTTATTCCTTTATAAATAAATTCATTAAACAATTGTGAAATAAATAAAAATTTTATATCATAAAATATTTTTAGAATCTGCAAAAAAAGAATCGAGGAAAAAGATACATGAAGAAGTAATAGCTGAAGATTATGATAGCACAAAAGATGATATTAATCAAATTGATATATCACAAAAATTTATGGTAAATATTTTGAAAAAAATTTATTATTGCATAATAATAAATAATATTGTAATTATTTTTAATATATTGTTATAATGTATTTTAATAATAGTTTTTAAATTTAACTTCTAAATATTTAAATAAACTTCTAATTTTAGGGATATAGTGGTTGTCCAAATAAATATAATATTTATCATGAATGTACAAAAAAATGCAAAGAATTATGGGGTCTTGGACATGTACAACCTTCTGATAAATATTTAAAGAAACAAATAAAGTTAATACAAAGATATCCTTTACCAGAAACATGGAAAGCTGTTTATGATCCTGGATCGTTAGTATCAGTTTCTTTTTTTAAATATTTATATTTAATATACATTTAATATTTAATTTATCAATAGAGGTCAACATTATTATTGGGATTGGTCATCTGATTTGGTTTCTTGGTTACCACCAAGTCATCCAAAATGTCAAATATCTCAACCAGCTTCTCAATTAAGAGAAGAACTACATCTCAAAGCAGCAGATCAAGATGATAATATATCAAGTGATGACAGTGGTAGTGAACAAGAACCAATGGAAGTTAGTAATAACTTTCCAAAATTTAATATCATTAACATATTTTAATTATTATTATAAATAATTATTTAATTTTTTTAGGTGGATGAATTAGATATGAAAAAGGATAAGAAATCAGAAAATAGATCAAGACATAAATCAGCAGATATTAAAAGAAATCAAAGGTTAGAAAGATCCGAGAGTAAAGAAAAAAAAGACAGGACTTTGGATCCTATGGATCCAGCATCATATAGTGATATTCCACGGTAATATTTTTTAATAATTTACATATTTAAGCATAAAACATTGAATTTAAAATTTTCTTTTTTTATAGAGGAAAATGGTCTGATGGTTTAGCAAGACACAATGAAGCTAAAACAGGAGCAGATACAACTGCTTCAGGACCACTTTATCAAATGAGACCATATCCTAGTCCAGGTGCAGTTCTTCGATCAAATAGAGCTAATAAAACAGAATCAGAATCATCTAATAAACCTAAAGTATCATGTCCTGAAAAACCAGAATAAATATTTTTGTTTTTATATTTTCATTATACTTATTGTGAACATTTATTGTAAATATATCATAATAAATAAAAAATTCATGGATAATTTTATTATTTTTAAAAAACAAAACTAGAATTTTTTTCATTTTGTAAACTTTTTTGAAATAAATTTATTTTTTATTAAAAATTATAATTTGAAAAATCATTACTTAAAAATACGTAAAAAATTTTATATTTTATGTATTTAATTTTAATTGATTACAGATAAATTAATATACATTATCTAATAAAAAAAACATTTTTTATAATATATTTATATATATATATATATATATTTTATATATGAATTATTAATTGTATAATTTAAAACTTATTACATAAATATATAACTACAATTATATATTTAAAATTTATTTATAATTTATTTATATTATATATGTATGTATATATATATATATATGAGTGTGTGTGTATACGTGTATCTATTTCTTTAATAGAAATAACGTTAATAAATCTTGAGGTCGTTTTAATTAAAATCGTATATTGATGAATCATATCTTATAATTAAAAACATAAGAATATTACATCATATTAAATGTTAAAATGATTGCAATAAATAAAATTGCATGATTCATTACAATTAATTCTTGTTAGGTATGCAAATTTTTGAATTTTGCAGTTGATACTACTGCTGATATTTTCGAGTCTATGTTAGAGTTAACCTTGTTCTTGGCCTACTTTGTCAGTAATGATGCAGGGGAGCAAGCTCGATATTTCCAAGGGATGATACGCGAATAATGGAACAAATTTTCTGTATAAGATATTTCATTATTTTCACATATTTTCTTTAGAATTTTATTAACATTTTATCACGTTTCAAAACGTACATTTAATTAATAAAACGTTCAATAATGTAAAAAAGATGCAAACTATTTATAAATACTGAACAGTTAATTTGGGTGACATAAAAAATACGTATATGAAACACAAAAAGTGTTGCAAAATAATTACAAATGTGAATTATAATTTTCTTGCATTTATAATATTTTATACGCGATGAATTCAATTACTTGAAAATTTTCATTCGCATACTTTTAAGGTACGTATAAATTAGTATTATTATGTTATATTTGATATTAAATATTTTTAATATTTCCTATGTGCTTATTAATAATTGCATTATTTTCCATTAAAATAAAAGTTATATTCATTCATCAAAGAATTTAATTCAACAATTATATCCAGGTTAACTTATTTAGAAACACATGACAGATCACGAGTTTTCCCGCCGATTTTAAATTGTTACGTTTACAATATTTATTCGATTATTATTTAAGTTTTAATTTTTTCTATTGAAATTTTTATTTGAAATATGATTTTTAATAAGTATTATTTTAAATTCCTTATCTCTATATGAAATAATAAAATCGTAATATTGTATAATAAATTAAAATCGATTTAATAATATTTATAATAAATCTATGTCATTAAATTTTCGATAAATAGAATATATTACAATATTATTATCAATATTTTTATTAATATAGATTTACATTTAAATAATTCTATGATTTTTTTTTCAGATAAATCTTATTTATCAGTTAAATATTTATGAATAGTTACTAATCACAGTCTTTATTTTTGAATTGCAACATTAATTATTTTGTTAAACTTGAACACACACATAGTTCATGCAGTTCTATGTAGATATGATAGATAAAACTAAAAGTTGTCGAATGGTGAGTATAATATATTATAATATATTATAACATTATATTAAAATTCATTTCACTCTATCACAATTATTCCTTCTTCTTTATAAATGATATTATTTTACCTAAAATATAATTTCAAACAGCATACTTATTGCCTTTTCTCTGATCTTAAATTGTTTAATAATATTATAATTTTTTGTTTATAAAATTATTTTATTTATATAATTTGTCAAATGAATAAATTAAATTATATTAAAAATTGTTTATATTAATAAGCTTTACATATAAAAGTATACATTTCAAGAATAAGAATATTTAAATTTTCTTTTTCTTATCTATATCAGTTATCTTATCTTTATTGCATGTATATCTTGTCAGTTTCTTTAAATATAACATTTTTTATTAACTATTAATTATTCAATATTCTAGAAATTATATTTTTTTTATTATGTAATTGTTATATATTAATATATATAATGTTTTGTGTGATTTATTAATTATAATTATAATTAATAGATAATTAATTTATAATGTAATTAATTTATTATAAACATAATTTAAATTATATAATTTTTTTTATATGTATTTTATATAATTTATATATATATATAAATGAATTTTTTTTGTTTTGTATTTTACTATTATATACTATTGTTATATTTTTAACATTTTATTTTAATTTTTTTATTATATAATTATTATATAAAAAATTAAAATTTTAAATATAAGAATAGAAATATATAACAGATATAATATTCCAGTATTAATTTTCTTGATTTGTATTTTCTGTTTGATATTATCTATCTATTAGTTTTGTTTGATATTATCTTTTTAGTTAGTATATTGGTTAATGTTAAGGTGAATGCATGTATATATCAAGATGGCAATTGGAAGTATTATTTGTGGAGCCAGTACTCCTAAAATGAAGAGAAAAAAGGCAAAGGTATATCATGATTTATTTTCTTTATTTTTTTCCTCTCATTTAATATAAAATTTTTTATTCAATCCTTTGACATATTATCAATTATATTTTAATCAAACATTACATTTTTATGTGCTAACATTATATTGATATTATAAAATATTTTTTTATCAAAATATATATATATAATATGTATTATTTCATAATTGAAAATAATCATTTAAATACATTTAAATACATTATAGGCAACTGAACGCAGTTGGATAGAGGCAACTTTTCAAAAAAGAGAATGTTCAAAATTTATTCCAAGTGCAGATGATGAACACAAGTATGTAGTATTCATAATTCTTTTATTTTTTAAATATTTTAATAAAATAAATTTATATCTTATATTTACATTTATTATCATTTCCATATTTATAATGTCAAATATATGCTAAAACATTACATTGATTTAAATTATTATAGATTATAATTTTTTTATAAATTTTAAATTTATTATTTTTATAAAATAGTTTGAATAAATTATTTTTTAATGTATATCATCTTTGATATTTATATATATATATATATATATGATTATTACATATTTTTATGTATTTATTTATTTTTTTGTTAAATATAATTGTTATACATTGATGTATGAAGAGTTTAAAATAATTTCAGATTTTGATTTTTCAAATTTCTCTAATAATCTGATGAAAAAACGTTTTAAAAAAAGATAATTATTTGTAATTGCAATAATATAAATTTCAAAATTATTTTTTTTTTCTAAATAAAAAATCAAAATCATTTTGAAGTTTTTAAACAATATTATATATTTTTAATTTTACAGAATTTTAGATGATATTAAAATTTAATGATTTATATATTGATTTATATAATATGATTTTAAAATAATTTTAAATTAAAAAATTTAGATTGATTTCAGGGAATATTAATTTGTAAAATTTAATTTTTTTAACATTAAATTAGTTATTTTATTTATAATTTCGAAATAATAACAATTATATATATAAAAGATTGAATATAGGCAATAAATTTTTATTATTACAATTTATTATAAATTGAATACTTTTGTTAAAAATATTTTCTCATCAGATTTGCAAAATGATATAAAATATATATATATATATTTTTTAAAACTATATATATATTTTTTTTAAATTAATAATATTTTTGCAGAGGCAATATAAGCAGAATAATTACAATAATGATGATGATTTTTGAATTGTAATTTTAATTTTATATTTTAAAAATTCTATTTTTCAATTTCTATTTTTAAATATACTTTTCTTTTTTCTTTTCTCTTTTACATATAATGTTTATAATTAAGTTATTTTATTATTTAGATAATAACTTCAATAATAAGTTATTTAAATTCATTTCAAAATTTTTCCAGGTCATTACTAACATAATTCTTTATGTTCATTTTCTTTTCATTTACTTTTCTTTCTTTCATTCCATTTATAGGTTTATGCAAGTAAAAGGAGATAAGAATGCTGAATATGATGTGATTACCACTTCCAGGTGAGAGTTCATTGTGGGTTTTGTTGTGATTGGGAATCTTGCATCCTTTTATAAAAAGAAAAGGAATATAGATTTATTAAAAATATTTAATATTGCTTCTGCAAATATATATTTTTAAATTAAATATATTTCTGCTTTAAAAAGAAAATAATAATTTATATATTTCTTTTTTATAACATCAAGTAATTATTAATAATATTGACACATTATATGCATTCTATATAATTCTCATCAATAATGGTTTGTACCAAAAAGAGCTATTATATTTTAAGATTTTATAATATATGTTATAAAATTTGCAGTAAAATTGGATTATATATTTATTGAATTGCTTCTTTTTTTTAACTTCATTGATAAAATTTTATTTATTAATTTATTTTATTTGTTGCTTTTTATAAAACATTTTTTTTTCTTTTAAATTCATATTCATATTCAACATTATTCAATTAAATAATTAAATAATTAAGTATATTAAGTATATTATATTTATATAATTATTATGATAATATTATATTTTATAGTATTTAGATAATTATTTTGTCAAAGTTATTAAAAAATAATATTAATAAAAATTATTATATATAAAATAATTCGAATTTTTATTTCTGCAGTATAATTAGCATATAATTAGACTACATATTGAATTGATATATGTTGTAATTCTTTTATACTGAAAAAAATGATTAGATGCAATACAGTAAATAAAATAAAATTATATATAAAAATATTCTATAATATTTTGTTTTATATATTGTGAAAAAATTTTCATTTGTTTTAATCTTTGAAATTTATTTATACTTAAATGCATCTAATCTTTTTATTATTTAAATACATTTAACTTCTTCATTTTTTATTCTAGTAAACATATCAATAAATAATTATTAACATTATAGATGTTGTTGTGGATATTCTTATACTCATCACTGCAGAGCTGGCATAGATGTTCAAAGTTACACTCTTAGCAATACCAAAGAAAAAGATCGGGAACAATGGTCTCCCGCTAAAAATACGCGTCCATTTCCTACAGATGCATATGGTACCATTGAGTTTCAAGGTGGACCTCATCCAACTAAAGCTCAAGTAATTAAAAAATATATATGTATATATATATATATATATATAATATATTTTGAAGCAACATATTAAATTTTTTTGTATTAATTTCGTTCCTAGTATGTGAGACTTGCTTATGATACAAGACCGGAACCAATAGTACATTTATTGTGTCGAGAATGGAATTTGGGATTACCTAAACTACTCATAACTGTGCATGGTGGTCGTTCTAATTTCGAATTGCAGCCTACTTTGAAAAAAGTTTTACGAAAAGGTTTATTAAAAGCTGCAAAGACAACTGGAGCATGGATATTTACAGGTGGAACCAATACAGGTAAATTAAAATAAATATTTAATTAGATTGACTATTCTTTGTATTATTTAAATTTTATCATTAATATGTTATTAATAATTATATCATGATAATATTTAGGTGTAACCAGACAAGTTGGAGATGCTCTGCTATTAGAAAGATCTCAAAGGCAAGGTCGGGTTGTAAGCATTGGCATAGCGCCATGGGGAATTTTAGATAAAAGTCACGAACTTGTAGGCCGTGGAGGCGAAGTATCTTATGATTGCCTTTCATCTCCATGGTAAAAAAATTTTAATAGTTAATATATAATTTCATATAAATATTTACATTGATATTTTATGTAACTATACAGGTCTAAATATGCAGTTTTAAACAATCGCCATGCATATTTTTTGTTAGTTGATAACGGTACCGGTGGTCGATATGGTGCAGAAATTGTGTTACGTAGAAGATTAGAAAAATATATTTCAAATTTAAAATTACAACCATGTAAATATCTATATTCTTTAATAAATTTCGTTTATAATTTCTTTAATAACTTTTTTTTTTTATAACTGATAAATTTTTCATTAGATACACATAGCAGTATTCCTGTTGTGGCATTAGTCATTGAAGGAGGTACAAATACAATTCGGTCGGTTTTAGAATATGTCACAGACGTTCCACCTGTTCCTGTAGTAGTCTGTGATGGTTCAGGTCGTGCAGCTGATCTCATTGCTTTTATGCATAAGTAATAATATGGTCAACTTTTTTTTATATATTTTTATATATCATATTTTGTCAATAAATGATAAAAAAAATGTCAATAATGATAAAAAAAAAATTTAGATACGCATCTGAAGGAGATGGAGAAAACGGGGATATTGAGGGACCATTAGAAAGTATGAGAGAACATCTTTTAGATACAATAAAACGTACTTTCAAAGTATCTGCCGAACAAGCATCGCAATTGTACTCTGAATTATTGCAATGTACGCGTAAAAAGCACTTGGTAAGTTTTTATTAATTATTTTATGTAAAAATAATAAATAAATTATAATTTATATCATATATAAATAATAAAATTAAATTTTTATAGATAACAGTATTTAGAATAAGTCAAGAGCGACCACAAGAACTCGATCAAACAATTTTGACAGCTTTATTTAAGTCTAAACAATTATCTCCAGCTGAACAACTATCGTTATCTTTAATTTGGAATAGAGTAGATATAGCACGTTGTGAAATATTTGTGTACGGACAAAATTGGCCACCAGGTGCTTTAGAGCAGGCAATGATGCAAGCTCTGCAACATGATCGCATTGATTTTGTGAAACTTCTTTTAGAAAATGGAGTCTCTATGCGCAAATTTTTATCTATACCTCGGCTCGAAGAATTATATAATACCGTAAATTTTTTATTTTTATTATTTTTATATTTATTATATTTAATAAATTATTTTATTTATTGTATTTATTATATTGGTAATCTAGAAAGAAGGTCCATCAAATACATTGGGTTACATTCTTCGCGACGTCCGACCAAATATTCCACGAGGTTATATGTATACTTTGCATGATATCGGTCTTGTAATAAATAAATTAATGGGTGGAGCATATCGATCTCAATACACACGCAGAAGATTCCGTATGATCTATACTAAAGTAATGAAAAGATCTGGAGCACATCCTCAACATTTACATCGAAATAGCTGTATATTGGGTAACACTACTCGTTACTATTCAGGATCTGGTAGTAAACAAGATAGCTTAACGATGAGTTTGCTTGCTGAAACTTTGCCGGCTAATCGAGACACTCCGCTTTTTGATTATCCATTCAATGAATTGCTTATATGGGCTGTATTAACAAAACGTCAACAAATGGCTCTCTTAATGTGGCAACATGGGGAAGAAGCTTTGGCAAAAGCATTAGTTGCCCTTAAATTGTATAAAGCCATGGCACATGAGGCTGCTGAGGATGATCTTGAAACAGAAGTTTATGACGAATTACGAAGTTATGGAAAAGAATTTGAAAATATTGGTACTAATATTTGTGGTAAAATATTTATATTTTTATTATTATTATTTTTTTATAAAATAATCTTTTTATAGCTCTGGAATTATTAGATTTTTGTTATCGTCAGGATGACGATCAAACGAAACAATTATTAACATCTGAACTCCAAAATTGGTCTGGTCAAACGTGTCTTTCATTGGCAGTCACGGCTAATCATCGACCTTTATTAGCACATCCTTGTAGCCAAATCATTTTAGCTGATTTGTGGATGGGTGGTCTTCGTACGAGAAAAAACACAAATTTAAAAGTAAAGAATAGATAATTTATTTTAAAAAACATATACTATATTACATTTGATAATATTGTTTTAATTTATTATTAGGTCGTACTTGGATTGATTTGTCCATTTTATATAATATGTTTGGAATTTAAAAGTCGCGAGGAATTGCAATTGATGCCTCAAACTCAAGAAGAACATCTAATCGCTCTTGAAGATGAGAAAGAAGATAGTGATTCCGAACATGGTATACCAACAGGTCCAGATGTTGAGGTAATAAATTATTTTTTTTAATAATATTGCGATAAAAATATATTAAATAATTACATAATAAATTAATAATAAAGATTACTGCAACTTTAATAAAAAATTTTAATGTTAACTGATTTTTATGTTCAAAATATGAATCTAATTTATGAGTAAAAAAATTATAAAAATTCAGAACATAATATTATTAGTAGTATAGTAGTATAGTATATACTTATCATTGCATTTATAAAAGTTCATCATTACACATTTCATGCTGCAATTATTATTTCTGAACATAGTGGCAATCACTGCTTTATTATTTTCAATAACTTTGTCAAATTTCGTCCATTCGCAATATAATTTGAACGAAATTTTCATCATTTGTAAATAATAAAATTTTCACGTGAATAAATGCAATAAAAAATTATCGCTTTTGAATATTTATTTAAACTATAGTGTGTTTTTGAAATAATTTTCAGTAACACAATTGATATATATGGTTGCTGGTTTTGAACAGTTATTTAAATAATTGTTTGGAAACGTATACACATGTAGATTCTATCTATACAATATTAAAAAAATTTTTATAAATTTTTTTTATATTTGTATGTGTATTACATTTATTTAAATATTTTACACAAAATATAAAATATAAATAGATTATAATTATATTTAAACTATGCATTTTATAATTTTCAATTTTATTTGTAGCAATATAATAAATATTCTGTATAATTTCATTTTGTTTATTATTAAAATGTATACTTAAGTATATTGTCTGAAAAGATATTGATGTTTAGTAATTTACCAGTATTATATAATAGTATATCAATCGTTATTAGAGGTATTGAAATGTTTTTGTAATTCATAGACTATGTGGGTATGCGTATGAATTGTTTTTAGAAACGTCAGCGCAGGAGCCTGAGCGTACGCAACAAATCCAGCAGCCAACAAGGCGCTAAGGTATAACTATAATGACCTGAAATGCAATGATTCTATGATCAATAAGTTCACACTTTCTGGTGCACTTTTCAACTATCTTTCTTATGTTATTAGTTATCATCAAGGAAAACTTCTATTTATTCAGTATCGGAATCCGTACCGGTGAGGATGATAACTAACGTTTCTATTGTAAAACAAATCGTGTTGTATTGTTATAAATATTTAACAAAAAAGTATTGTACATTGTGATATTAGATAAAAAAAAATACCGCTAAAATATCGGTATAATTTCTATAAAACAAATATGAACGAGCTAATTAATGTATTTTTATACAGTATATAAGTTTTATATTTTTTAAACCTGATTTCATACCGATGTTTTTCATTTAGCGGTTAAAAAGTCTCTAACCATTGTCAGTCGTATGTTTTTGATAATTTATTCTTAATAATTTGTTATTGTTGAAATACAATTTAGTATTCAAAACATTATGTTCAGGAAATTATTTTTAATTGAAACATAAAGAAAGAAAATATTGATGTAACTATATTTTAAATTTTCACTTTTCCTGCATTACATTACTTAATTGCACTAATCATTTATGCTTATAGCCATAATTTTTAATATTATCTGCACTTGTTATTTATTACTTTTTATTCTTATCTGATTCTTATAATACTGTAGCAATTGATTATATTTGTTTTATTAAAATATACTTACATCTATTTTTTTTATATTTTTTTAATTTATTAAATATTTTTAGTTATTTATTGCTGATGTGGAATTTTTTGCACTAAAACTAAACACAACTTGCACATACCTCAAATAATATTCCCTTTTAAAAAATATATTACAAGTTCATCATATTTGTACATTTCATCCATAATTATACATAATCATGTAGTACACTATGATACATACATAATCAGAAATAATTATGTTTTTGTATAAAAATCAATGTATGTATCTATTCCTATTTTAATACCATAATATTTTAGAATGTTATAAAGGATTTTTAGTATTTGCTTCTTATATGCTATTTACCATTCTACCCAAATAATTTTTTTATTTTGTTAGCAACATCCGTACTGTAAATGGTTTTTGAGAATGATTAAGAATTAGTAAAGATGAACATTGATATATGTCTTATTATATTCAAAAGATTCCTATCTGTGTGTTAATGTCCTGTATGATCTACTATAACATGTGCATATATATTCTGAAATTCTAATTTTTTCATATAGGCTTTAATTAGCAACGAACATACTACAACTATTGTGAAGGAAACAATTGTACAAGAAAATGGTAAAGTACTAACAGATAATGATGATGGAATTCATCGTGCATATGGTATTCATTCTGATTACTATGATATCAAGAATAGCAGGCCATTAAGATTGAGGAAAAAATTGTATGAATTTTATACAGCTCCAATTACAAAATTTTGGGCGAATGCTGTAAGTTTTATATATAAATAAGTAAATTAAAATTTTAAAAATTATTATTATATATTTAACTTTATTTTTTATTTTATAGATAGCATATATGATATTTCTAGTTCTCTTTTCATACTCTATTCTCATACACATGGATGATCATCCATCATTAGCAGAAATTTATGCAATTGCGTATATTTGCACATTAGGATGTGAAAAAGTACGCGAAATCGCAACATCTGAGCCAGCTACTCTTTCGCATAAATTTAGTGTATGGGCATGGAACATGTGGAATCCCTGTGATGCAGCTGCTATTATATTTTTTCAAATTGGTCTGGCTTTGCGCTTAAGACATTCTACTCTTGATGTCGGTCGTGTTATTTATTGTGTCGACTGTATTTATTGGTACTTACGAATATTAAACATCCTTGGTGTAAATAAATATTTTGGTATGTTATTATATAAATTATATAAAAAATAGGCATACAAGTATATATAATATAATAAATAAATTTTATATTTAATATTTAGGTCCTTTGGTTACAATGATGGGAAAAATGGTAAAAAATATGACATATTTTGTGGTGCTTTTAATAGTGGTATTATTGAGTTTTGGAGTTACTAGACAGGCAATTTTGAATCCTAATGCTGAACCCAAATTTAGAATTATTCGTGATGTATGTATTCTCTATAAATATCATATATTTATATATTATATATATATTTATATATATGTATATATATATATTATATTTTTATTATTACTTATTCTATTCTTTTCTATTCTATATAACATTTTTTTATTCTTTTATTCTACAGATATTTATGGAACCATATTTTATGTTATATGGAGAAGTATATGCAGACAACATAGATCCTGATTGCGGAGACGAGCCAGGAATGATTCCATGCTTACCAGGCCGCTGGATTACACCAGCTGTAATGTCTATTTATCTTTTAATTGCAAATATATTATTGATAAATCTTTTGATTGCGGTATTCAATAATATTTTCAATGAGGTAAACGCGGTGGCGCACCAAGTTTGGATGTTCCAACGTTTTACTGTTGTTATGGAATATGAACAAAAACCAGTTTTACCCCCTCCACTCATTGTAGTTTGTCACATATATCTGGTGGTGAAATATTTGCTGCGATATATAACACAAGGAAAAGCAAGCAGTGGTGAAACATATGACAATGGATTGAAACTATTCTTAGAAGCAGATGACATGGAACGCCTCTATGACTTTGAGGAAGATTGTGTTGAAGGATATTTTCGTGAGCAAGAATTGAAATTGCAGATGTCTACAGAAGAACGTGTTAAAATTACTACAGAAAGAGTAGAGAATATGCATTCAAAGATCGAAGATATTGACAAAAAAGAAAATACTCAAAATGCTTCACTTCAGGTAATTATTTATTGTATCATTAATTAAAGTTATTTTATTATAATATTTTATTAAGAAATTTTATAAAATTTTATATATTATTATAGGCTGTAGAGTTTCGTATCCGCAAATTAGAAGAATTAAATGAACAAACTTTGGCACACCTAGGAGTTATCCACCGATTCATGGCTACTCATATGCCCAATATAGAGGGTTTATCAAATTTTGATATAGAAGGTCGTCAGCGTAGAGTATCAGAACGCTCAGAAGTTCTCTCAGAAACAGATTCTCATACACAACTACCGACTATCACAGCTAAACGCAAAAGATTAGTTCGGTCGATGACTGATGCCACATTTCTCAATTTAGGCCCATCATTAGATGATGATATAATGAAACATTCAGAAACTATTATGTCTCGTGAAAACTTGAGTAGAAATGAATCTTCTATAAGTGGAGATGGGCATATTATTCAAGATGATATAAAAACAACTACGAGCCAGGAAACTGAATTTAGCAAAATTGATGGTGAAAGAGAAACTATAAAAAAGGATTCACAATCGGATAGTAGAGAGACAAGCAGAGAACCAAGTGAAGAGCCAAGTAGTAAAGAACCAAGCACAGATCCAAGTAGACAAACAAGTAGAGATTTGAGTAGAGAAACTAGTAAAGATGCTACAAGCAAAGAACCAAGCAGAGAAGCTAGCAGTGAAGCACCAGCTTCAGAACCTATTAGACAAGATTCTATAGAACGACCTATCAGACAGAACAGTAGAACGCGTTCAGAATCAGATGACATAATGATATTGCCTTCCAATATACCAAGAGGTGTGACGTGGGCGGAACCGCGTGTTGCAGTGATTCCATCAGTGTCTTCAACAAATACGCAAAGATCTATTCTACTTGCTATGCGTGCTGAATATACAAGTATAACAGATGAGTTGGAAAGTTATTGTGGTCTTTTAAGTCCACCTCGAACACCGCCAATTTCTCCACCACCTTCAAGAGTTAGAAACTTGTCCGAAATGTCAAATCCTGAAATGGCTTGGCAAATTGAGAATGAACATTTACGTGATGCTGAGGAATGCGATTATCAACAAATGGAAGATTTGATACAAAGGAGATATATTGCAGATGATGAACCTTTGCATGTTTCGGATGAAGCTAGCGGTGGTTCATTCTTCATATCGAATGAACATAGACACCAACTTCGAAGAACTTCTGCCATCGATGAAGAGTCACGAAGACCTCCGCCTACTATTAGTGTGACCAGGGAAATTGAGCAAACGCTTTCAAGGCCACCAATCCGAGATTCGGAAAATTCAGATCCAAATGACAAGAATTTGAGCACGGTACCTGCTCCAGCATCAGAAACTATGTGTTAAATAGTACAATTGCCTGCAGGTAATCTTATCTTAATATATCTTATGAATTGATTTGATTCAATGAGATTGTACAAGTTGAAGCTATAATGAAATATATTTTTAATTATGTATTCATATTTTCTTTATTCATTTTATTGAAATGTAAGAAAATAAATAATACAATATTTTAAATGAAGAATGTTTTAAAATTAAAAAATAAGTTTTATATTTTTAATAAAATTTTTATTTCATTGTAGCATAAATGCATGTAATTTAAGTAAAGTGCATTTTTCTAATTACACACTTGATAATATATTTCGAAATTTATAAATCTTTTCTTATGATATTTTAATTATAATTTTTAATATAATTTTTAGATATTTTTGTCGCGTTTGTATGAGTGTTTGATTATTTTTATCCATAAAGTACTTAAATGCACATGAATTTGTATATATAAATATTAAAACTTGTTCATATCTCAATCAATTCGAATACTTAAATGTTTACATTAGAATTAGCAATTTTTAATCAATTTTAATCCATCATATACAATTTTTAAATAATTTATTGCTATAGCATAAGATTATAAAAATATTTGATTTTTATCATTCATATTTGTATATTAGAAAAAATTTATATAATAATATTTAATATATGTGTTTATTATAATTTATTTAAAAATAAGTTTTGTAAAGCATTCAATTATTTCTTCATAAAAAATAGTAATTACAAATTTTATGTATATATATATAACTTAATTATTTGTTAACATTTTATTGCAAACATATAATTAGCAAAATTTAATCAATTGTAATTAACTAAATAACTAAATAACTCATTTAACTAAATAATTAATGTTAGATTAAATTGTTTTATATTTTTTAATCTTCTTTTTAAAAATAATTGAAAGGATTTTATATATATTATCATATCTATATGCAGTTAATATTAATAATGTTAATTATAATGTTTATATGCATAATAATTTATCTTAATATTACAATATTCAATAATCGGATCAATTAAGTTATCACAATTATAATACACTTATATGTGGCAATTATTTCAAATATTTGAAAATTATTATTTCTTTAAATAATTAATATAATATTTTGATAAAAACTTTCTAATATGATTTTTGATATATAAATATTTTAATGATTATTTATATTATAAATGATTTCAAAGATAAATGATTATGAAGTTTGAACATTTTTTAATCATTAGTCATTTTTGAATTTTTGAATTTATGTTTGTAATTATATCATTAATTAAATATGATTTTTTTGATTGTTCAAATATTGGAATTATTATTCATTTTTAAAATTCGTTAATTAAATTTTTATGATATATGCGGTTAAACATATAATTATACATTAATTACAAAATTGAGCGTCATTTATAATGATAGTAAAAATCAATAAAAATATAAATACACACATATTCAAAAATAATATTTTATTTATATATACGAATAGATAATATATAACAAAATTTTTAAATGACATACATATATTTATTTTATAAGCAATCTCGATTTAAATTTATTTTTTATTATATAAAGAAACTTCCAAAAATTAAATTTATTCTTGGATTTATCTTAATTTATTGGCAATGATAATCTTTATGATTCATTCTTCACAATTCGATAATAATTTTTTTAATAGTAAAATTTATTCTACTAACCACATATTTTATTTTTATCTTACTTATTTTATACAAAGATTTAATTTTTAAATATAATTTTACATTGTAATATTATTTTTTATTAGCCATTTTACATTGGATGGTCAATTTATGTAACAATTGATTTTTTATTGAATAATAGTTTAAAAAGTATAAATATACGCTCAATTTTTTAAGGAAAAACTGTACATACGTGTTTATTTTAATAAAACTTCTAACAAAAAATCTTTCTAAAAAAAATATGTTTCGAAAAAATTTATATATTACCATTTATCTAAATCAAGTATAATATTATACGAATGTTATTCAAGTTCCTTCCATTTTCTAAATTATGTATTTTTCAATTTTTTTATGCGCACATACACACAATTTATTTGTTATTATGTATTATAACAACGTGAAAATTCGTTGTTTTTCCCTTTATTCTTCGTCCTTTATTCTATTCGATGGAATTAATAACAATTTTTTAATTTTTTCGTTTATTCGAAAAAATATACTTTATAAAATTATGAGAAAACTATATATGGAGTGTAATTACAAAAAAAGTGCCGGATGAAATAATTATAAATAAACAAAAAAGAAATCTTAAAAAATATAATAAAATTAAAAATTAAAATTATATATCATTGAAAATCAAAATGATTACAATCAATATTTTTTTTTATAAGTATTTAATTTATATATTTAATCAATTCATTCCATTAATAATTATATAATTATTATAATTATATTGCAAGAAAAATCTAAAATATTTTTGAAAACATTTTTTTTTTTCTTATATTTTCATAGTATTGATTTAAAATTATATAATTCTATTTCAAAAATACAATATATTTTTAGAAAAAATAATGCGATAAAAGTAATAAAAAGTTAATTTTAATTACTTAGTTTAATTTAGTTAATTTTTTTTTATTGCAGAATAATTATTTTAAACGACACTTATTTTGATATATTCTCTATGTATATATACATGAATGTATATGACCATATAATGAAATCAAATGTTATTTTAACAACGATAAAAATCAATAATGCAGTTTCACCTAGTTTTATCAATCAAGAATTTTTTTTTTCTTTTTTGAGAAATAAAAAAAAAAGTACGTTTTATTAATATTACTTTAGAATATTAATAATATCCTTAGCATTGAAAAAAATTATATACTGTAAACATATTCAAAAAAAAAATAATAATAAGAGAACAAAAATTCAATACCAATTGTGTTCAAAAATTTAGTCAAAAAATTAGGTGAAACTTGGTTATTGAAATTCTCAATGTATACATATACACACATATACATATTGATACTGATGCAATGTTTTTTAAAAAATAAGAAATAACATTTTTCAGTCATGTATATGTAATATCAAAGCGAATGATTAAAAAATACACCGAAGGGAATTAAAGCGGCGTATGCTTAATCAAATATTAGGTACTTAGTATAAAAATAAATCACATAATTATAAATTTACAAAAAATACTATATTGGCTTTAAGTACGATTTCGGTAAATTGAAGCCGAAAGATCTTTTCAGATCCGAAAATGAGATCGATTTTTAGTGTAAATAGTTCCCTAACGATTACATATAAATGTGACGTAATATGCAGCTTTATTATCTTTTAGGCACGTGCGAATAGCGTTTCCATTAAAAATAAAAGAAATCAAATTGTTGTTAAACTTTTATGTTTAACAAAGATTTAAATGTTAACATTAATACATTATGTTATTATTATATAGAAAATGATTGATTTTGATGGTATACATGAAAAAAAACCGTCCTCGAACATATTATCATTCCAATATATAGACGCAATTGCATACACGAAAATTAAAATAATTTAGTTATGAATTAATATCGTGCTATATTAAATTCTTGTTTTTTAAGGTATATAATCTATTTAGAAATATAGTAAAATCGTAAATCAATATTTAATAAAAAATATATAACAAAATAATTGTTGATCACATTCTTTGCAAGAATTATATGTACTTACGTTTTTTTATATCAGTATTTTATTTATCGAATAGAACTGTTCATATCAAATAGTTCATGAAATTTCTTTGCACAATTTTATTTCCACTTTCGTGCATATTATTGCTAAGAAACAGAAAATCAACAAATTTTGGCGAGAAATCGTATTTTAATATTTTCTAACCCTATTTACTATTAATATTGACACAATAATATTAAACAAAAAGAAAATCATTCATATAAATTACCATAATTAGTATTCTTTCACTGTAATAATGAGGACAAAATACAATAAATTCTTGGAATTTGTTACAGTACTGATTTAGACATGTTTGCGATTTTCTCATAATTATATACCGATATAAACGCAAAATATCATTGAGCGATTCGCACGCGTCTATCGTCATTACTGCCGAAACATTTTTATGAATTTTTTGAATGTATATTTAGGGCCTTATTACGCACTACCTATTGCGTCGAACACAAAATTTACGGACCACTTAAAACCAAAATAGAAAAAATAAAAAAACAAAAACATGAACAAATAAAATGAACCATATCACGCGGATAATTAAAGTTTTCTTAGAAACGAAAGCCAATCCGTGTTAATATATGTATATCTATCCGATATGCAACTAATAAGCAAAACACAATATTTATCATCTAACATAAAAGTAACAAAAATGTAAACGATAAACAAATGAATGCCTAATTATATGTATAAAAATTGTGTATATTTAGTAAGTGAATGTTCGTTTTAAGAAGTGAACAAAACGAGGCAAATTTAAGACTGTATCGCAAGAAAATAAACGCTTGTTTACTTATTTTATTCTAGAATCAGTAAATATAGACGAGCGTATAATGAATTGTTAATATAAAATCCAATATAAATAGTGATGCAATGTCTATTTAAAAATATTAAATTTATTACTGAATTTAAGAAAGAAATAATTGATTCTCTAAAGGAATTGAATTTTTAATTTTTAAATCGAATTTGGTAATAACAGTGATATTAATTAATTTTATTTAAAAATAATAAATTTATTATTAAATATTATTATTAAATATTAAATATTTTAGTAATATTTAAACTTTAGAAAAGTTTAATCTCTGTGAAAACTATTTGTATGATGGTAACACTGTCATAATTGGTAATATTGATTGCTAGTATTAGATTATTATTTCATTTAGACAAGAATTAATAAATTAAATTTTTCAACATTGCCCAACGAATTAAAATGATATCCGTGAAAAAAAGTAAATTAAAACGAAAAGGTGCTATTGTATAAATTAAGCCTTATATAAACAATCGATAATTGGAACGATCAAGCAACGAACACGTTTGCGATTTATCGATAATGATATTGTATATATATTTCCATAAAATACTTGGTTAAACTTAATCATTCGATAAATATCAAATTATTTAAAAAATTTTCAAAAACAATCTTTCAATCTTCTCATTTTTTCTCATAGCAAATTATATATATTCTACGATATTAATCTTAACTTTGCTATCAAATATTCTCAACAGCTTTTAAGATTTTAACCAATAAGATATCGATACGAGCGATGAATCGAATGATAGAAGAAATACAACGAGGTTATAATCATAATAACATATTTTAATGAAAATCTGAATTGTGTAATCTTGAATAGTACAAAATTAACGAAAGTAAAATGTAAGTATGTATTGAAAAAAATACATTAACATTTCTTTATGTATTAATCTCTAACATGCGTTTTTCAATATCTCGCTGTATTTCTTTTACGAAAAATATATCTTAAACAAATGATTATGTATCCAATATTAAAATCGCCATGGTTTACTATACAATTGTTATCTATGTGCGATATAAAATCAAATTTGCTCAATGTATTTTGTGCATCATTCGTAAGCATATATAAACCTATTTGAGTACAATTTTTTTTTTTTTTTTTACTTAAACAACAAGAAAAAAGATACGGAAGTATTGAAAACATTTTAAAATGATCTGTTTATTATTATTATTTTTTTTAATAAACAGATTCTGTAGTCTTAAAGAATAATATATAATGGATTTATAGATATTCATTTTTTAAAGTACCAAAGGTTTTTTCTTATGCTTATTTCTCATTATGGAAACACAAATTGCTCATATATGTCCGTCAAAATCATATACATAAATAATTGAGCCTGAATATATGTTATATTATATTTATAAGCAAATGCATAATACTTCGTTAATGACAATGTTTCATTATATATCGTTCAAAACAATTACAAATGATTCATAAAATATCAATCATTTTTCATTATCATGCATTTAATCATAAGCTCAAAACTTTTTTAAAATATTGACTTATATAAGCAATAAAATTACAAATTTACTCAAAATATTTCACGAGAAGAAATAATAAATAAATATTTTCTTATATTCATTATATTTAAGTTCATGAAGCTCAAACAATTATTTTTCATTTTCAGAGTTCATTCTTTGTTTAAAAATATATTTATTTAATTATTGTTTTAAACAATATATTTATGAGACGTAATAATAATTCTTTGTAACTATTGTGATAAATTTTGCATCTTTTTTCGATCGGTATGTAACCATATAATTATTATTAACCATATAATTAAATATGATGAGGTTCGAATAAATTTTATGTTTAAAAACGATCAGAAAAATATTCATACATGAATATATAACATATGATGAACGAGATTCATAACGAAAAAATATTTGATGTAAAGAATACATATATTTTTAAGATAACCGAAACAATATCATTAAACAATGTTCCTTCACTTCGTTACCTTTATATATTATTAATAATAACGATTTCCTATAAACATATATAATGTATAAACAAAAAATGAGAAAACAAAGACGAAAAATTAAAAATTGCAATATAAAAGATTATAGTTTTTCGAAAATGTCCAGTTTTACATTATATCCGATACTGATTGTCTTTTTATGTTTTTAATCCTTGAAAAAGATAAAAGAATTAATTATTGGGACATAGTGCGAAACGAAACAATAATTAGACAATAAAAAACAGTTCTAAAAAGCAATCGTGTAAAGGAAAACTTCTTTCAAATTTAAAGAACTTTCACTTCTGACTGAAAATATATATAAAAAAGTCTTTGAATTTCATATTTTCTTGTAGTATTTTATTCTTTTGAGGTTATCTTGTTGTTCATACAGAACTTCGAGTCACGTGAACATTTTCTTATAATGCTGTATTACAATCATTAATCGTCAAAGATAATCGTAATCAACAAGGATTAAAATCATGAAAAACTTTGTTAAACTTTTTGACATGTAAATATCTCGAATATTGTAAATACATTCGTGTTTTCATCCACCCATTAATCAATTGTATATTATGCAATATAATTGTATAACGCAATATAATTGATAGAAAAAAGTTTTGAATTATTCATTGTTTCTCAATAAAATTGAACATATGTAAATTTTGATTCTTATGAACTCCATCTTTCGAATATGATTTAAAAAAAATGTTTATCATATCATAAAATAATGATTTTTTAATTAATAATAATAATGAATAATAATCTTTAAATATATAGTCAAAAACAGAATGTTTTGTCAAATATCTTTAATTGATTTCATGAAAATACTTTCGAAACATTTTTAACTTTTTTTAAAGTTAAAGTTACAAGCCAATTGATTTTTGGGAATTATTGTTTTTTATTTTCTCAAATATGAATCTGTAATCGTCCAACATTGTTATAACATTCTTTGCTTAAGAAAAAATATGATTGACTATATATCACTGTATCGTCAATTAAATTTTATAAGATACTTTGTAGTAATTTTTATCTTCTAAATGGAATTAATCTATTCCGTCTTCTTACACATTCAGCATGCTTATTATCTCTTCTACACATATATTGTAACGATTTATAAATCTGAAACACACGCTATATTAATTAGGCTAATTTGCTTACGCGATATATTATTGTAAATTCGAATCTTATATTAATCTATATTGACTGGAATGATTAAGAAAAAACAATCGATTGTAATAATGAAAAAAAAATAATAAATAAATAAATATATGTATTATATTATATATATAATCTATGAGAGAATTTCAAATTGATATATACATATATATATATATATGTATATATATATATATATATATATATATATATATATATATATATATATATATATATATATATATGTATATATATATATATATATATATATATATATATATATATATATATATATATATATATATATATATATTGTAATTCAATATTAAAATTAATTAAAATATATCTAATATCAAAGTATTCTCTTGCTTTATTACATATATCCCTTTTCTAATTATTACATTGTATTTTTAAATGTATACAAATGTAGATTCACTCATAACTTTTTAAATTTAATTATATTATAAAAAGGAAATTATATTAATAAATTTTATAATGATTATATGATAATAATTGATAATAAAAATTGAAAAGTATATAATGTAGTATGCAAGTGTAGTAAATGGTGCATGAATTATGTTCTTTAATAACATCAGAAAACAATTTTTAGAACTTTCTCCATTGTAATTAATGAGTGAAAATAGATATCAGTCTTTCATAAATATTATATGTATATTGGAAACAAAAACGGAAGAAAATATATTTCTTTATTCATTGATATTCATTCTGAAAAAAATATATTGAAAAATAGAAACAGTTCATTTCAATGATCTACACGAGAGAATTTCAAATTGAATGTGAAACATATAAATTAGGGTCATGTTTAAATTGCTTTGAAAAAACAAAAGAATCGCTTTCATCGATTTTACTATCTTCACTTTCACAATTTACAATCTATAAAAGTATTATTTCTGGACGCATTACAAATAATGCAAAATTCCATAATATTAATATGAAAGAATTAATTGAGCCATAGAAAATTTGAGTGACAGCAGAATATTTATGAGAAATGACTATGCTCTTTCTTTTGAATTCCAAAGAAAGTAAAAGGAAATGTTTACATTCTTCTTATTTTGTTCCAACTATGATTTATATTATAATATTTTTTAAAACTTTATTCTAATCTTGTAATTTATAATATTAAAAACCTGTTTTTAAATGAATTATTAATAATTGAAAAAATTTTTCTCATGAAAAAAGACTAATAAATGCATTCAAGTTGAAAATAGTTATCTCAACATCACTCTGCATTCCTCCTCACTTTCCTTGCACCATGGAAATGGCCTCGATAAGAGTAACCCTACAGGTTGTTTCAAAAAGAATGGAGTTTCATTATTTTAGATCTTAATTTTCTCATTTCTTAATTTTCTCATTCATAATTAAGACAAAATTCAAAACTTATTAGCACGATCACAAAAACTACGTCGTTTAAAAAAAGAAGAAAACGATAACTTTTCATATTCAAATCATTTTCAATAAATATTTGAAAAATCATTAAAATTTATCTTAATCTAAGAAAACTATTTTAAAAATATCTAAATTTTAATTTTATAAATCTGTAATTCTATTAATTTTATGTCTAAATTTTGAGAAAGAAAAAATTAAGATCTAATCTTAAGATCTAAAATCATAAAATTGCTGATTTTTAAATCAATTAATAATTAAATTAATTAATTTATAAATTAATATAATTTTTGAAAATAGATACAAATTTTGAAACGTCTTCTAGTTTACTACTTAACATCACTAACATTCTCATTATAGTAGTGAAATTGACAACCTGTATATGCATTTATGTTTCTCAACAAGAATCCGTTTCTCGAAAGAATGATTAATAGGTCTATTAATAATTAGATTGCTGTCTCAAATAATTCAACAATTGGGCTAAACAAAATATTCATACCTCTAATTTCATGATGATGCATAATTATGAGAAACTACAACTAAATGGTTCATAACGGATTATATATTGCGAACTGAAAGAAATCTGTAACGCAGAATGTCTTAAGAACGCGAAATGAATTTCTAAATCTATAATTTGTTATGAAAATGTCATAGTTTGAAATTTGAAAAAAAAATTAGATATTTTTAAAATATTGAAATCCCAAATAAATCCAAAAATTCCTAATTTTTTAAAATCCTAAATATACTTAAGTAAAAATAAAATTTCTTAATTAAGTATCAAATTAATTAAAATCTAAACCAACTTCGTATAATTTAATTTGGAATATGTTTAATGAAAAAATATTTGTCTTTTAAAGAAATTTAAAGAAAATCAAAATTCTTCTCTATTAAGTTTCTTAAGTATATTTTTTTGATGAAATCTGTTAACGAAAAGTAAAATTGTAAACAAAATATAAAAATATAAAAAAGGAAATCAATATCCTATTCGATCGAAAGATCATTTTAATTGGATTTGTAAAACATTACAAAGATACACGGATTCATAATCGCATCCGAGCGAGACGAATGTTTCTAATTGGTATGAAAAGAGCGAGGAAGAGGCAGAGTGATACCAGAGAGGTAACTTTCGTTAGTGAGAGCGATATTCGTCTGTTTAAGAGCTGCCAGTTTCCACTCGTTCGTCGTGATCGCAAATATATTCCCCTTCTTCGATGGCAATCGTTAACGATCACTTTCTTCTAAGTAAGTTCCTTCGAAGGATTTACTCGTTCCAGTGATCGATCCACCGCAAGGATTTACTCGTGCTCTTGCTACTTCTCTTACATCTTCGTTAAATATAGTATGAAACATCTTTTCTTCACTACTTATTTACTCTCGATGTGCGTGTGTCCATTTAACGCAGATACGATGTCACCTGAAAATTGAATCAATCAATTAGTACAAAAAATTTGAATTATACATTGTGGCAATTAAATCTGAAGAATATGAAGAGCATGAAATAATAAAGTATATACGGGGGGTCGAAGAAGACAGTTGGTGCACTTTCCTTGTTGGAAATGAATTTTCGCGGTGGACTGGCGATACTTTTATTCATTCTTGCGGAGATTAATTGCGCGATTTTGAGAATCGTACAGGAAAATCACTTCTGTAAGTGCATCACTTAAATATTTTTGCAATAATAATATTTCTCACGTATATATATATATACATATATGATATACACACCTATTTCTGTGAATCACATAAATTTTTTATTTTCCTTCTTTTTGTGCAAAGATCTTTCACGAACATTGATATTACCATTGACATTGCAAAAGATATCTGTTTTTTTTTTTCATAAAAGATTATCCCAAATAATAATTTCTTTCAATTCTAAAACAGAAGATTATCTTTTATTTCTTATACTTATTTATATCAATTCAATATGATTTCTAATTCTTTTTAATCTTAATTAATTTTTTTGATTACTCTTGTATAAATCATTCAATTTGTACACATTTGATCCATGCATCAGTTGGCTATGCACAAAAGTCAACTAGGTGGAAAACATGAGTTTTTCAATAACAGCTTGCGGATGTCCAGCAGCGTCGCATAGAGAGCCACGTGCGATTCTGTCAGCGAAGAACGTCAATTCCTCTTCACTGGGCGAGGAGGAGAACGTGAGGACAACAACGGGTCGAATATTCAACGGGAAGCCGAGCAAACGAGGCTCTTGGCCTTGGCAGGTGTCTCTCCAACTCCTTCATCCAAAGTTAGGATTTATCGGTCATTGGTGCGGTGGTGTTCTCATCGAGCCCACTTGGGTCGTCACAGCTGCTCATTGTATTCATAAGTGGGTTTCACTTTTCATTGGATTTCTACAAATTTAGTAATGAGAAATTAGATCAGTATATATATATAAAGTGATTTGGAAAATTTGAAATAAGAATTAATGAACATTGGAAGATTTCAATTAAATTATAAAGAAAATAATAATTGAAAAAAATATTTTAACAATGATACTTCTTATTTATTTTATAGAAATTAATCTTACATTGTAGAATTTTTGTCTTATCAATTTTTTTTAATCTTTAAAACACAATGTATAAATTTTATATTAATATATATTTTAAAATCATGGATAGTTTTACTTTTTTTCTCTCTTGAAATCCAGAAAAAGTTGGAAGAAAAGAGTTAAAATTAAAATGAAATATAGTATAAGCAAAAGTGAACACAATAAAATCTCGTTGCTAAACTAAAATATATATATATTTTTCACCTTTGAATCGCCTATAAACTCCAATATTTACTTACAGCGAGCTTTTCAATTTACCAATTGGTGCACTATGGACGGCAGTCGTCGGGGAATGGGAATTAAACTCCGGTGGACGTGGCTCGGCAAGGCTACCTGTTGAACGAGTGATCCTCCATGAGAGATTTAACAATTATTTACACGATATCGGTATATACATATAAATAATTTTAACATACATATGAGAAAAATTTGAAATATTCCAAGTAAAACAGTAATTTCTTTTAAGTATTATAATTTTGTAATTATTCACATTTTATTTTTCCATAAATAGATTAGAAAATAGAAGGAAAGATGAATTAATAATAAGGAAACATTGTTTTCAGCATTGATGAAGCTAGCTAGACCAGCCCCTTTATCTAAAGTAGTACGAACAATATGTTTACCGGAACCGGAAGAGAAGCTTGCGAACAGATATTGCGTCGCTTCTGGCTGGGGTCGATATGGTCCCTCCCAGTCACTTTCCACTGCACTTCTAGAAGCCTCAGTGCCATTACTAGATCTTGAAAAATGCACGAAAGCTTATGGGAAATCGGTATCGCTTCGGAATGGCCATCTTTGCGCCGGTCACATTGATGGCTCGACCGGAAGTTGTGTGGTAAACAATATATATTTATCTTAAATCAATTGAATCTAAGTATATGATATTAAAATTTCTTTTCGAAAGAATGTAAATTTTTATTCTTTTTATCTCTATTCAAATTCAAATTCGAAAATCGTTTAAATTTATCACATGTTGCATCATTAAAATCTACTCAACTAGATTGAAATTTTTGCATTCTTCCAATAATCACACACAATGATATGATGGATTATTTTCCATTAATCTTTCTTTTATTAAATTTTAATTTCAATAATATTTCACGAAGTACAATAATGTTATTAAAATTATATATATTCATAATAATGTAATGAGTATATTTTAAATATTTTATAGGTAATTTAATCTAATGTTTTTCTAAATTTATTAAGCGTTTAAAGTGATATATCAAAAAAGAGAAAATATTGTTCAGGGCGATTCTGGAGGACCATTACAATGCCGTCGCGCAGACGGTGTATGGCAACTGGCAGGCGTCACTTCTTTTGGATCAGGATGTGCCAGGCCAGGATATCCTGACGTCTACACTAAGATTCAGTATTACGTTAAATGGATAAGAAATACTATGAACAGTGACGACGATACGCAACTTTTTTAATTTTAATCAACATGTTATTAACTCACGTGTACCTTGAAATGTAGATAATATTTATGTAAATAATTAATGTGAAGTAGAAGAATCATTGTATATATTGACATAAATATACGCAATTTTTGTATGTTTCAATATATAATTAATTTTAAAACAAAAGTTATTTTTTTTGATCTTAGAAATATACTTTAAACTGAATCCGATATTAATTTTAAACGTTCCATAATTAATTCTAAATTTTCACCAACCTAAATTTCTCGTTACATATCCCACTTTCCTTTCATTCTAAATATTCTACGCATTAACATTATTTTCTTATCGATTCAAGTTTCTTTCCAATTTCGAAACAATTTCAAAAAAGATATTTGTACAATTGAAAACCATAAAACCTCGATATTCCAATAAGAAATAGAGCAAATACGTACACGTATGTACACTACACCACATACGTATAGAAATGAAAGCGTAACCGCTGGCAAGTTCTAAAGAAAAACCATTTGCCAGGGGCTAAGATATCCATCTATGCACACCACGTGTACATGCATCGAAACGATACCGATGCCTCATGTTGGGAATACCAACATCTGCATTTATATGACTCTCGTGCAGGAGAAGGTAATCTGAAGTTGTTTCACCCTTTCTGAACGTCGTGGATTCAACGTTACGCAACCCCGTGATTGTGCGTATGACATGGGGAGGCGATTGCATTTCCTCTTCCCACCTCATCCACCTTTCTCCCTCTTCAGTCGATGAAATTAGAAGTATCGATCTACGGGGAATGCGTACATTGTGGTAACTAAGAGAAGCAGAGAGTACACAAATTACGCCGAGGTGCATCCATTAATTAGCTTAATACGACCCACTTAACATACGAAAGGATCCTCTGATCAAGTTTCGTTTGCAGAGCTGCTTATTCACTGTATTTCTGTTATGCAAAATTGCATATATCATGTTCAAGTGTCATCGATTTTTTTTTGTATTCTTACATATCATTTGTAAATTAAAATTAATTAGCGATTACTTTTTTAATTACTTTTGTTTCTTTTCTCGTTTGAGAATTGAAAACAAATTTAAAAGTTTTTTTTAAAAATAGAAAACATACATGTTGGTTTCATGAATAATGGAAATTAAAATCAATTTATAAAGATATTATTCTTGGATATCATGTGAGAATATTGCATTAGATTTATATGATGAATAAAATGATTTTAAAAAATGTAATAATATATTATATATATATATCAAAGTAAAGTGAGGATATGTAAGAATCTGTAAAAACTGTGAATTATAAAGTTATTAAGGAAATTGAATTTTAAGTATAAAAGCTGTACTATCATGCATCAGGTTCAAGCAAGCTAACAGGAACAAACTTCTCCATCTAGAACAAATAAACTTCAATGAACAAGTTTCATAAACATTGTTATTCTATGCATTTATGACTAATTATAAAATTTAGTTATATACTATTTCCACAAATTTTTAAAATTAAAAAAAAGAACTATAAAAATTAAAAGAATATATTATAATAATCATTGACCATGAATAAAAGTTATCTAATCGATTAGATCTTATATTATCCATTTGCATTAATTAGTAACTATTAATTACATTAGAAGTCTAACATAATGCAATAACATAAATATTGTTATCAGTTTGCGTGTTTTAACAAAAGTCTAATTAAATCATACATTATATTTCATTTAAAATTATTTTATTAATTTCTATCGTTCTTTCTAAATATATTTTATTTATAAAGTTGACATTTTTTTTAATATCATTATTTGTGGAAATAATAAAAATCATGAGTTGCTTTACATAATGTAATGTCATTTTTCTTCTGAATTGCTTTTTTTAAGGATAATTACTTTCACCTACGCTATTAGCTGATTAAACTTGGCGTAATCTCAGGGGAAGTTGAAAAGGTGTGTCATTTAATATGAAATTCCTTAATAATATTTCCATCCTACCATTTGACTCGATATTATTGACTGTTATTTATAATTATCTATAATATAACAGGGGAAAATAAGAATAATAAACATATTAATAAATTTGTTAAATTTCTTTTATAATTTGTATAATAATATAAATAATATAATAATGATTAAAGATATTATATTGTGATTATTTAGCTATTATCGACAAAATATGTTCATAGAAATTTTTTTGCAAAAATAATTATAATAATTCAACCCTTACTCTGTTTCTAAATATAGTACATGCTTACACAGAATATATGTACACGCATCTCTACGTATACGTATACACGTATATAATGATTCAATCTAGAAGGAAAGATAAGCTTATAACATATATTTGTTTTCATTGTAATCAATCGTATAACTATATTCATATTCTTCCCTTTCCTAGTACAATAAACTTTTGCAACAACCTTTTAATTTAATCCTCCTTTGTTTTATTTTCCAACAAACTTTATTTTTATTTAAACTACACTCTATAAAAAGAAATTAATAGAAACTAAATATTAATGCATATAAAAATTACAATTCTATTCATACACAATCTTACCCCAATGCATTATTTTTATTTCACAATATAAAATAAATTCTTGTTGATAAAATCTATAAAATTTATAAAAATTAAATCCAAATAAACGTTTTCTAAACATAAATGTAATATATATCTGATACTTAGCTTAGATTTAAATTAAATCTAATTTATATTTAACTTAAACTAATTCAAATTTTAATCTCATAGCTATCTTAATTTAAATCCAACTCGAATCCTCGTCTCTTTTTAAATTATTCAATCGTCAAATTAAGAAATAATAAAAAATCTGCTATATGCAACATCGTGATGATCTCCCCTCATCCAACAATGTTTAACAACCAGACAGAGTTGACATGCGCGTGGAACCGCGTCCGTGAAACGAACAGGGAGAGTGCGCGTTCCTGATCAGTAGTAGCACACTTTCATCGTGGCGAGGAAAGTGAGTAAGTCGAGTGATTCGTTTCATCCACGCTCTGAGGAATCATCCACTATACACACGGTATATACACGAGCGCGCGCTCTGTCCACGAAAATCATTTGCACGAGTGAGAGAAGCTCTCGTAAGCAAAAAAGAGAAAGAAAGAAAGAATGAAAAAGAGGAGTTAAGCATTAAGAGAAAGGAAGAAACATTCCATTCGATCCAGGAAAAATTATCGTTTTTTACCCGTGTAATCGGGTGGGGTGCTTGTCAAGAGAACGAATTGTTCAATAAAGTCGAAATAAGGAATAATTAATAATTGTGCAGCGTATAGAATTTGCTCGTACAGAAAAATACGAATAGAAAAATACGGTATATAGATACTTAATATCGTCAAATATGTTTAAATATTATATATGTATATATATATATATGTATGTATAAAAATAGGAGAATTATATAATAGTGATTAATATCGAATAATATTCTCGATAGGATGTGAACAAAGAAGGGAAGAAAAAATGATTCATGAAGTCGCGTGTCCATTCGGTTTCGCCCTTTCCAAGGGGAGAATAGAGGAGGCGTGAGGTAGATGAATCATTGAGTCGGCCTCTGACGTGTCGAATAAAAGAGGGAGGCGATCGAAGAATCAAAGCGGGGCAAGGTTGCAAACCAAGTAAGAACTTATTTCCATGTCTAGGATTGGTTCATGTTCGTATGAACGAATGTAATACGACTAATACCAGAGAATTTGTTTCATTCAAATGACAGGGTGAATTTGTTCGATTCAAAATGGCTACCGATTTTATTATACACACGGTATTTTTATTTGATATTATTGGAGAAAAAATTCGTTCAGAGAAATTGATTTTTCTTTCTGTCGAGTATTAGATGTGTATGCTAATTTAATGATTGTTAGAATTTTCTGGTAAAATTTGTTTATGTATTCTTAGATAATTGACATTAGAAATCTAAAAAAATAATTTTTCATTTATAAAATATATATATTTAATTTTATTTCTTCTTATTCTCTTTATTAATTACTATATTATAGAATATATATTATGGAATAGTTTTATACAAATTTTACCTTTTATTTTTTTATTTCTTCAGTTTCCAACAACTAAGTAATTATATTGAAAGATGAGTAAGAATAACGAGAATGGAATATCTCTGGCAACACCTCCAGCTATTCACGTTGGTCCGATAGTGAACCCAGGCACTAATGAGACCATTTCTATCGTAATACCTTTAGCAACTGTTACCAGTCAAAAAATTGAAAATTCATGCAAAGATTGCAACAAAGATGCCAAACATTCCTCTAACAATGTCAATTCTCGACCAAAAAATGATAAAACCAAGGGATGTCCTTATCCTGGTTGCACCAGATATGGTAGAGCTTTCTCTAGAGCACATGATCTGAAACGCCACATTGCTCGTCATGAAATGAGAAAAGAAAAATTATGTGATTATGAAAATTATAAGCAACGACAGAATGATAAAGAAAGTATTGAGAGTATAACAAATGGAATAATCAATAGGCAACATGTTGTTTGGAATAACGAATCGCACGAAAAATCTTATTCCTGTTTACACTGCAAGAGGAAGTACACTAGCGAGATCAAACTTAAGGCTCATATGAGTTCACATGAAAAGGTATGTGAAAGTTATGTATATATTTAAAATCAATAGAAGAATTTGGAGTAAATATGAGAAAATATTACATTTTCAATTATCCATATTAAATGGATATCTTGTTCAGATAATCAATAATTTCGTTTTAATATAAAATATCAAGTATATAATAGCATTCATTATTCAATGCAATCAAAAAATTTCTCAGAATTCAGAATAGATCTAGATTAAATTATTCTCTATTTTCATAATCATCTTTTTATCAATAAACATAAATTAATCAATTTCTCTGTTAGTCTGACAACTTTATTTATTAATCACATATTTTAATATTAGATCTATCCATATTTATATACTTACAAATAGATATACTTACAATACTTACAAATAGATTCCAGGCAAAAATATGTGTGCTCTATGTGGAACATGTTCCCGAAACGAAGAAGAATTACAAGAGCACATGAAACAGCATACAGCAAACATATTAGAATCTCAAACAGCATTAGAGAATGGTGAAAAGGAACAACCAGATAAAGAAGATGATTTCTTGCTCGAGGAAATGTTACTTCTCAATAAAAATCCACGAAGAACTATGCAACAAGAAAAAAATAACTCAAATACAGTATCTAAGATAAGATGTGACTACTGTTCCAAAACTTTCAAGACCAAATGGACATTGAGCTCCCACGTGGCGGCTCATGAAGGCCGTTTTCAATTTGATTGCGGTCAATGTGGTAAAAAATTCGTCAGAAAAAGCCATTACGAAGGCCATATGAGATCCCACGAGGCTGCAAGACCCTATGTTTGCGAACAATGTGGAAAAACATTTAAAGAATTGAAACACAGAAGAGAACACACTAAAAGAAAACATCCTACCAATCAAAACGCAATCCAAACACTTCTGGATAGCATCAGCCCTTGTGGATCTGAGGAAGTACCCGTGGATCAAACGAAGTTCACGCTTTTGATGCCTGTTAATTTTTCCGTGTAGTCTTGAACATGATTTATCCTAAAATAGTTAAAGATGATTAGATAAATGCGAGAATAATCTTGTTAAGTATGGAGAACGATAAAAATTTTGTTTTAATATGATACAAAAATTTTGATTTTAAATCTACATTAATTTTGATTTTAAATCTAGAAAATGTTAAATCCTTTTTTAACAAGGATTAACGATAAAACAGGGTTTGAAGAACTAAAGTAAGATTTAAAATGAAAGTTTTTAGTAAAGAATTTCTGAAGGATTATCCTTTTATAATAAAGAGATTGTATATTGTGGAATGATATATATTGTGAAATGAAATTTTGATGAGAAATTATTTTTATGAAATTTTTATTATTTTAGACTTTACTAATTTTCAATGAATTATTTATTTCACAATATATAGAAAATTGATGATGTATAGTCATTATAACAATTGTAATTATTCTTGTACATTCAAAATTGCGATTATATAATTATATATATTAATTTAAATAATTTTAAGATTCTATTTTTTTGTGTCAATAAATTAAAAAAACTGTATATTATTTCTTGAAATATACAGAATAGATAAACCAAAGACAATCTCAATATAAAAATGACATACAAGCTGTACATATATGACTCTAATAAATCAATAAATCAAAAAAAAAAAGTCATTATAAAAAATAAATATTTATTATTCTCGATAACGATTATCATCACTTTTCATTAATATGAAAATTTTATTAATTTGAAAATTTAATTGATATGAAAAAAAAAAAATATGAAAAAAATGTAATACAAAAATTGTAAAACAAGAATCGAAGTAAGAACTCGATTAAAACGATAGCAGCATATCGCTTTTGTTTTGCCTTGTCTGACATTTTTAGTTTTATTAAATTTTTATCCAAAGGCAACGTTTTAATTAGGTCAAAGTGTAATGTAATAACGAGGAAAACTCAATTAGTTATTCAACATCATAACGACGAAAAGAAAGAAGAGAAAAACAAAAAATACGCAAAGTAGCATCGACTGCCAAACATCAAAGGATATCATCAATTTATATCCTCCATTTCTTTTCCTACTTTTAATGTTCCTCCATTTTAAATGAATGTGAATAAACGAGCAAAAATACCAATTATAAAATGCGATCAATACCAGGAATCGCAAATAGATCAAGAAAAATTCCAGAAAGAAGAGAATTATTATGGCTATGCGTTGGACACGCTTCCGCCGGAAGTTTTGGAAATGATTCTTCGATTACTTCCTCTTCATGATGTAGCCACTACCGTGCGTTTGGTTTCTAGGTGATTTTTTTAAATGTTATTATTTATTTCGGCATTCTTCATTAATTTATCACTACGAAAAAAAATTTTTTTTTATAAAATATGATATATTTTTATGATACTTTATTGTATATATAATTTTAAAAGAAATTAATTTAAGATTTCATATATTTTTTCTCCGTACTTACCTACAAAGTTTAATCGTAATTACCATTTTAATTTTGAGATTATTTAATAAAATTGGTAAATTTTATCCTATATATATTATATTTTAAAAGATCATTATTTTTATGCCTTTTAGACATTGTTCAACGGTAGCGGCTGCAGTTTTAAATGGAGCTTTTCTCACCGCTTGCACGAAAGTAGAAGGATTGATAAGACGTAACGAAGAACTAATGAAAAATGCAAAAACAGATACCGAATTATTGGCTTATAGCAAAGCTCTGAATGCTCTGGAATTGATCAAAGCGCAATATAAAATGTTACGAGCCGTGACGTGGAGATATACACATCCACCATCAAAGCAACAAAAATTCTCGCGACTTTGTTTCTACGCGGGCAGTTTACTTGACAACCTGAACGAACTTCTTAACCGAATTGCAAATTATCACCCATCTATTATTGGTCCTCGTACCTCGGAATCGAGTGTCACTTCTTTTATAGCCGTCTGTAAACGATTTATGAATTTTTTCGAAAAAGTCTCTGAGCGCAGGGTAAACAGGTGAATTATTTTATAAAAGGATACTAGCCTTGGTACTACGATTCAAATTTTTAATCTTTTTTTCCCTTTGGCCATATGATAAAAAATATTGAATAATTTCAAACGAATCTTAATATCTTAACTAATCCATAAAAATTTAATTTTTTCCAATTATTTTTAGTATACAGAAAATAATTTCTAAATTTTGCTTACATTTATGGATTAAAATGTTACGCGACGAAATAATATTAGTAGATCGGCCCTAATCTCCGGATGCAAGGTCGTAGATGTTTTGGATTGTCTCGTAGAAGGTCGACAAGTACTATTTTTCAAAGTATCGTCTAATAGAAGAGGTCTCGGTGGAGCTGTAAGCATGAAACTGAAATACACAATGAAACGTGCTTGGTTTACCTGTTTAGAAGTTACAAAAAATACCGAAGAAAACTCTTGGAGGGACGAACAACGTTTTATGTATCTTCGATTACGACGTCTAGTGGGTAGTGTGAACGAGCATCTCTTCGAGAATTTACATTACGAACACGAACTACTCTTACAGGTTACATTTGCAAAGGCGAGAGAAACAAAGCACGAAACGAAATATTATCATCGATAAATAGTTCTATCGATATTCTTTCCTTCCTAGATTCCTTTGACACTTCCATTAAGACCTCCACCAGCTTCCACTTACTCGGGATATGGAGAATACGGTGGACGTTTCTTTTACTATGGAAATATGAATAAATACGCATATGAAAGTAAATTCATGCATACAGTGAGCACGGCAAATCTAACAGTCGAAACTGAACAGCAGGTCCAGAGACCACCGTCATTTGATCTAGTGATTGAGGTTGATTTAAAGTGCACACCAGAATTAGCGCCACTTGCTGTCAGATCGATTTTAAAATCTGATGAATTTGAAACCAATGAATCTAAAACACACAAGAATCAGCAGCTCTATTTACGAATGAATGTCATATGCTCAGCGTCGATAGCTAATAGATTACCTGGTAATTTTGTGTGGGAATTGCGTAGCCCACGACATGTATGTCAAAATTTGTGAATTACCTCGGTTTTTACATTAAAATATTACACTATAAAATATTGTAAGCACATACATTCGTAATCATATACACGTACACATATATACACACACATACGCGTGTATATATATGTATATATATTGAAATTATACAATTATATCTTATATTAATTTTTATTGCATTAGCTATGTGTGTGTATGTATATATATATATATATATATATATACACAAGTAAAATATTTAATAATAGATATTGATAAAAGAATAATAAAATACTTTACATGTATATGAATGACAAAAATTAATATATATATAAACATTATTTTATTATAACATATTATACATATAGTAAGGAATTACGAAAATGAATACTAAAAGTATACACTTTTATTTAAAATAAGTATATACTTTATATAAAAATTAATTTCTACTGTACATTTCGGTAAAACTTTCATCCTCGTAATTTGTTTCCGATAAAATTGACCATGTTGTAGTATTCAATTTCTTAGCGCGATTTTCCAACAAACTATAAGCAAATTGATTCAAAAGAATTCCTTTAGGTAGCGCTACACCTTGAAATCTATATATTTTTTCTTTATTCGGAACTTCATGAACAGCGGTAATTGTACAGCGTCCTATTAATGAACTATTTCCTATCATAGGTCCCTTACTAATATCTATATGATTTCCAATTCTATATAAAGTAATTTTATTGTTGTTAGATTTTACAATTTCTGGTATTTGCTTTAATTTTATAGGATTATTCTGGAATATATCAAGTGCTACGCTTTCTGTAGTATCTATCCTCTCTATAGGTAATTCCTGATTTACTAGTTTTATAAACTGAGCAGATAATGCACGCATTTCTTGAGTTACAGGCTCCCAATTATTTAAATCAAGATATACATCATATATGAAACTGCCTGATTTTATGACTGGTATTGGAAAACTATGTAAATGGATTTCTATATCTGGTTTAAATGCCATATCTATAACAGCACCCAAAATAAAAGAACAAGTTCGCCAAAATGCTGCATTTACTACTTTGTTTTCTGGACTAAGCAAATTTAATAATTTTAATTTACAACTTGATGTTAAAGGTTTATTCATATCCCATGGTGATCCATCTACTAAAGCAAGAGCAGATACTTTAGATAAACCTTCAGAGATATGTCTTGCACAATCTGTAGGAGTTGATATATATTTATTCATTATAAGAGTTATTTCTTCCACAGGAGATTCATATATGACTTGTATCTTTTCAATCCTTCCTATTGCAGTTCTTTGTTGTTTCTTCTCTTTTTCAAATAACAAATTTTGTTTTTCCTTCGCTTCAATTTTTGATGATAAACTTTTATATCTTGATTGTATATTTGATGCTAAACATAAATTTTTACAACTGAAATATATACAAAATTTATAAATTAACATAACTAAAAAATTTAAATCTAATTAATTAAAATTTAATTTTAAAATATTTCTAATATTTCTTAATATCAACAATATCAGTTAAAATAGGTTATGAACATACCGTTGAAACATGTTGAAATATATATACGATAAAAATATTTAATTTATATTTTGTAAAATATATATTTTTAATAGTTTAATTTTATTTTGTTTGTTTCATTCAATAAAATAAAATTCATTTAAAACTCGACCAATCATTCATAACTGAATACCTGAAAATAATAAATCATATATTATAATTTAAATATTCTATGAATTTGTCAAAACAATCTTATACAATTTATTAAATTTTCGCACATAATTATTAATATATTATAACTGAAATTTCATAATTTTCAATATAAATTATCTAAATATAATATGTTAATATAACACATGATTTTCTATTATATTTTTATGAATTATTTTTATATTTAAATATAATGAGTAAACATTAAATTTTAATAATTGCTTATAAAATAAAATATAAAATAATTTAAAATTTATAATAAATACTTTAAAATAATAATAATCAATTTTCTTATAAATTTATAAAAATCTTGTACAACAGAAAAGGCGGATATACATGTAAATAATATTCAGTTTTTATGTATATAATTTATACGAAAAAGATTTTTCTTTTTCAACTTGTCAAACTATCTTTTCTATGCTGTATTTCTATTGTTTAAAAATTATTATATCAAAATAAAGAATAATAGTCTTTATATAACAATTAAACAATTGATTGTTTATCATTATTTATTATACGAAATTATTTAGTTGTATTTACACGATGTTGATGTTTTGTCCGACGTGTGGTAATGTGCTTCGAGTGGAAGAAGCTTTGGCAGGATTACGTTTCGCGTGTAGCACATGTCCTTATGTATTTAATATTGAAAGAAAATTAAGCAGTCGTACATATCCAAAATTAAAAGAAGTTGATGATGTATTAGGTGGAAGCGAGGCTTGGGACAACGTTGATTCTACAGATGAACGATGTCCAAAATGTTCTCATCCACGAGCATATTTCATGCAAATTCAAACAAGATCCGCTGATGAACCTATGACAACGTTCTATAGATGTTGCAATCCTCAATGTGCTCACAATTGGCGCGATTAAAGGTAATTTAATAATAATAATATATAAAATATATTTTAATAAATATATAAATAATAATTTTATTAATCATTTCAAATTTTAATTTTTATATTTATTAATATTATAAATTTATTTGTATATCATTATATATTATATATTTGAATAAATTATTTTAATGATTGCATCATACTATAAATTATTACTAATAAAATTTATTACTAATAAATTTTATCAATATCTTTTCATTATTTAAAATTAATAAATTTTCTATTTTGGAAATACAGTTTTATTTCTTACTTGGTGGAAAAAGAACAATCACGAATGAACATAAATTGGGTCCAATGACTAATTTCTTGAATGCAGCTGCAAGTGAAATAGAAGTGTCAAAAAATTTTAATAATCATCACTGGATATGTAAAGGAAAACGAAGTTTAGCAGTAGCTATCACATTGCTACAACAAAATGAAATTATAGCAATCCCAACAGATACAATATATGGTCTTGCTGGTATTGTGTCAAGTACTAGCTCTATTGAAAAACTCTATGAAATTAAAAAACGTGATAAGGATAAACCATTATCTATTTCTGTTAACAATATAAATGATATAAAAAAATGGGGTATTGTTGATCATTTACCACAAGATTTATTATCATTAATATTACCTGGACCAATTACAATTATTGTAAAACGAACACCAGCTTTAAATCCTGCTTTAAATCCTAATCATGATACAGTAGGCATTCGAATTCCTTCTTTCAAATTTATAAGTTATATTTCTGCAATAACAGGACCTTTAGCTTTAACAAGTGCTAATTTAAGTAATGAAAAAAGTTGCTTATATGCTTCAGAATTTCAAAATTTATGGCCCATGTTAGGTGGAATATTTTATGATTCCAATAACTTTGGTAAATCAAAATCAAAATCAAAATCGAGAAAAGGATCAACAATTGTTGATTTAAGCAAGCCAGGATATTATAAAATTGTTCGTGCTGGAATTCAGGTAAAAGGTTTTTGTTCAATATTACAAAAATTTGGATTAAAAGAATGCCTTAATTAAATACATCATTATGATTTTAATACATTTTTATCCATATTTTTAATATTTATAAACAATGTAATAGAAATAAGTTTAAATAAAAAATTAAGTAATTCATAATATAATTTATAGTTTATTTCATTTTTGTAAATATAATTTAATTATATATGATGTTATGAATGCATATTATTAAAAATAATAATATATAATATAATATATATATATATAATAAAATAAAACTATATATATATATATATAATAAAATAAAACTTTAATTTTATTTCTTTGTTGTTTAAAATATATAAAAATAAAAATAATAGTAAATATTTTTTTATATCTGTATGTTGTAAAATTATTATTTTTTATTTACGAATCTATTTATGTGTACAAAGAATTCCCAATAGAGAATTCAAATCTTACAAACAAATCCACACGTATGTGGTAATATACATATGTTAACAAGTATTAAACAATATTTTATATCCTGAGATATTATTCTGATTAAATATATTAATAATTAGTTAATGAGTATATTTTTACTGTTTTCTTTTTCTTAACATCATATTGTCTCTTTGACAAGATACATATCACATAGTATATTTGGGTAAGATATTATTTCATTGCTTATCAAATATTATAATATTAATATAAACGCAATTAAGAAACAAAAAGAAATTCGTTTTTTAAGCTAAATAAATAATTTTAAAGCACTAGATTTCAGTAATGAATTAACAAAATAAGTCAGTCAAAATGATAACATTTTAAAATTTAAATGTTATCATATATGCAGTCTGTGTGCATTTTAAAATGCATATTATGTTTGTTATAAGTGTATTTACATTTAAAACTTTTAACAAACTCATGATTTTTCATAAAAATTACTTGATCGATAAAATGCATTCAAACGCAATTATTAAATTAAGACTATTATACAACATAATACAATATAATTTTTTACATTTTTTTATATTATTTGATTGAAGAATTAAATTAGGCATATTTGAAGGCCTATACATCCTTTTCTAAAGAATGAAAATTCATCATTGAAATTTCTAAAAGTATAATTTAAATATTCATTTATACTTAATTAATGTATTTAATATTTATATTCAAATAACAATCACTATTTAAAAAAAGAAATTTTAACATTTGTTTTTCATTTCTAATAATAGTAGAGTAAAAAAATTCTATATTGAGAATTCTTTTATTTCCTAGACACTCCTACATATGTATCTTTATCACAATATTGCGTTGTCTTTATTTTGAGTTCACATACTAAGTAAAGTTTCTTATACAAGATTGGTATGTATATTTTGAGTAAATAATTATTAAAATAGTGATTGTATAATAAATAATTAATTGTGATTAAATGATTATACACATACACACATACATGCACAATACACTCGCAAAATATTATGTACGGTCTGTTCAGAGAATGTGTTTATAAAATTAATAAAAAACATTCATAAATGAAATTTTTCATAAAATGAAAAAAACTATAAATATTCTGAAAACTGAAACGAGAAAGTTAAGATATATGCAAGAAAATTCATATTACTATAAGATTTTAAATATCTGATAATAATTTTTATCTAAAATATTAAAATTTATTCAAAATAATCAATTTCATAATAATAAATTAGAAAGCAAATATATTCTAAATTATAAATTATTAAATTATAATATATATTTATAAAAGCTAATCAATAGTTTTTATTGCTTAGCATTTTATTGCCTATAATTGAAAATTATATATCGAATTTAAAAATCGAGGTATAATATTTACAATTGTAATAGACGAAAACAAACAATTAAATAATATTCTTATAGACATGGTTATACTGCAAGCGAATTGTTTATTAATTTATAAAAAATTCGCAATGTAACCACAGTCTTAATTGGTATTGCCGATTGACACAATAATTTATGATTATATGATATCTCTGGACGGACTATACATGTAATAACATATTTGACATATATAATTGAATTTTGCTTAAATAAATTTGAATACATTTTATGAATATCAAGTGCTATCAAAATTAAAATATTTTACGAATGCGGAATTCCAAATAGTTTTAGATATATTTTCTCTCTCGCACACATATATTGTTGTACACATCTATATTATTAACATTATGCGAATACAAAAATTCACATTTTTAAGTTCCATTTTTTTATTTAACGCACAATATTAATTTTTATTCTCTGTTTACAACGGAAGTCAGTCTAATCTTCTTTTGTAGGACATATTCCTATAGAATTTTTCTTACCGTCATTCTTAAAAATTCCTATCAAGCTACTCCTTAATCTGACATAAATTTCTTTGCGAACAGTCGCCGTAAATTTCGTTACTAGACAACTAATCGCTGCCGTAGCAAAGATTAAATTATAAAATAGTACTAATTTGAAATTACCAAGCCATTCAATACGACCGAAATCGCCGAGCAAATCAAAGTTCGTCATACCTGAAATAAATAACCCAAAAATGCATTATTTATAAAATTATTATAAAAGTAATGATAAATTTATTTATTTGAATTCGTTTCAAATTATTAAATAATAGTTACCTAATATTCTAGACAACAATGGTAACGCTGAACTCAATACAAGAAGAAGAGCACAATTTGCAATAAGATGAATAAGAGGTGTGGAATGAAGTCGAGGTCGAACGCGTTTAACACCAGGAAGTGTGTACAAACCTATTGCGCTCGTAGCAGCTAGATACAAAATTACTGCCACTTCAATTGCGGCTCCAATAGGACCTAATTTCGATAATGAGCTGATACCTAGAGTGAATTGCTAAGAATTCGTTAAATATATTATTGTTTGATTATGTAATTCAAAATAAAAATTTCATTCCTTTCTTATTTAATATGTAGTAATTAATATGTAGTAATTTGTATACTAACCCTTGTACTCAAAGGTAATGCTTTAATACCAATTAGCAATTCTAATGTGTTTTGAACTGCTAACAAAGCTGTGGCAGTGGAAAGTATAAATAATGCTAACATGGCCAGAGGATACAGCAAAGTTCGTCGAACCCACCATGTTCGCCTTTGCTGATCCAAAATATTCTTTCGTTTCTGAATATTTTTCAAATACTGAGCTAATCCATGCTGAAGAGCACCATTCCTTAAGCACATTAAATTTGGATTTGCGTTAAGAAATTCATCATCTTCCAATATTAAACCACAAGTTAATATCGACATAGGCACTGGCGAAACATATGATTTCCCCGTCGCTTTCGCATGTTGTAATCTATACATGCAATAACATTCTTATAAAGTAATGAATTTAAAATTTAAAAATTATAAAAATAATAATAAATAATTGACCTTCTATGAATACAATCTTCTTCTAATCTATATGCAGAGAATTCTTCATCTAAATTCTTTAGGAACTGCGGTTTTACGAGAAATGAGCCAACTACTCCGAATAACTGTACAAATCCCATTGGTGTACATACTACAAGAATAAATTATGATTTTATTAGTATTTTAACGAAATATGAATGTTTTTTATATTTTTAATAAATTTATATTATAATAATTTTTTAGATTTAATTATTAAACTTACGCAATAACATAACAACTCCAACAAAAGAAACGCAAGAATAAAGAAAAGGCAAATAGTAACTCCATAAATCTAGAAAAATTATATTATAATTTTATTATAATTATAATTTTTATACATTTATTTTTAAAAAATTATATATTCTTTATATACATACTGAGCAATGTGTGTAGGCTAGATTTCTGATAATCTATTAGTGCTGATAAAACATATGTCATTCCTAATACAAGTGTTCCCAATAAACAAAGAACTGTCACAGTTTCATAAACTCTAGCCATTAAACCCTGCAATTAAAAAATTAAAAATTAATTTTTTCTGAAAAGCTTAATCTATAAATTTATTGATTTTATTAGTTTTTTATCAGTTTATTAATCTTACCTTTCTATATCCAATAAATCCTTCTGATTCAGTGAATAAATATGCAAACGGTAAAAATACGAAGAGAGATAAATTTGAAAAGAGGAATACATGATTCCATAAACCTAATTGTTAAAAAGTTATAATTATATTTTTATAAATTTTTAAATGATTTCTATTATAATATTTAAAAAAAATTAAATTCTTATTATCTCTTTTTTCAAAAATTATAATACAATAATGGATAAATTTTTTTATAAATGACTCATGCGTTTATACCTTGTATAAGTGAGCTATTGAGCCACTTAACATAATAACTGTTCGGGTATAATATCAACACTTCGTTGCTTGCAATCGAAACCGGAAGCAGCAAGGTTGCTCCGACAGAAACAGCCAGAGCAACGGTACATAACCAAAGACTGATTCTGTAAACCGTTGCTTCATCTTCATCAACGGAAAAATAATCTTCACGGTCTCTTCGTCGAAACTTCGCAATTAAGGCGTAGCTTGAAACATAGAGAATCAGGAACAGAAGAAAGAATATCTGTAATGATGTAAAATATATTTCTTTATATTTTTATACTTTTATAATTATGGTAATTCTTCAATTTAATTATTTTTCCCGATAAATATATATATAATAATAATTTTATTTAATCATTAAAAAATAAAATAAATATCTAGATTGCTAACTTTAATGCATATTTTGATTAAATATTAGGTTTAAGCGCAACTCATGTAGAATAATAACATAAATCAATTTTCTAGTACCGAATCACTTTGGTAACGACCATAGAAACGTGCGATACGTTTTATTTAAGAATTACAATCGATTGCACTATGATTTGATTCATGTAATAGAAATGTTTGCGAAAAAATTAATAATATTATTCACATTGAATAAACTATTTCGGAACTATTTTTGAATTTTATACAACATTCAAATTTTTCCATTCAACTATTTCATTATTATTATGTATATTTATATTTTTTTTTTCTATATTTAAAAAAAAAATGAGAAAAAAATAAGATTACAATAAAATTCTAAATTATGTTTCAATCATTTAAAATTAATTTTTCTGCAATAGATTAATTTTTTTGCAAAATCTTTATAATGTTTAGGATGATAGGAAATATTCTATATTTCATTTTAAGTCTAACATATAGTATTTTACAATAGCAATCACTATGACGCATGCTATAAATGCATATGCTTGTGCTAAAGAAAGAAAGAGAAAAAAAAAAAGAAAAAAAAAATGAAAACAAATTGATATATAACTGCAAGTGCGTAAACAATATGAAAATGAATGACCTTCAATAGATTATAAAATTACATTTGTGATATTACTTTGGACATTGTATCTATTTACAGTTGTATATTGAGACAATATACTATTATTAATAAATTTATTTTTATTAAAAACAATACTTACTAAATAAAGTTATGCTAATAATACAATAATACTCAATGCAAAATTTAATAAAATATTTTAAATATTTCAATGCATATAGAAAAGAAAAGCATCAAAATCATTCATAAAAATTGTGAAGTTAAAAATAAATATCGAGAATCGAAGATTAGTTGCAGCTTTACAAGTGTAACGAAATAATGTGTACAATACGTTAAATAAGTTTAATGACGTCAATATTAGGTTAAATTTTACTTATATTTATTACTTGTATTACTAAGAAAAAAATACTTTAATCTTTATAATTATGTAAACATATATAAATCAAGTATTTGTAAATTATAATTGAAATTTTGAAAGAAAAATCTATGGAACAATAAAACTATCAATTAGGAATTGAATTTGATATTTTTTATTAAACTATTTTATATTTTTAAATATTCTTCTAAATTAGATATTAAATATCTAAATATAACTAGAATTAACAATTCTTGTTCTAAATTTAAATATTTAACAAAACTATGTAATAATTTTATTGCAAATACATTTTAAAATAGAAATCGGTTCAAAAATTGTGAATTGCTATTAACTTAAACAACATATAACTTCCGATATAATGTCTTGATTATTGAGTACATAAGCATTAAATTTCCATTCGTTTCTTTTTCTGACTGTCACATAATAAGTGGATAGCGTTTCCTTTTAAATGATATCAAAATATTATAGAAATATATCAGGCTATTGTAGAAGTGATATCGAATCAATAAAGTTCTTACTTATTAACGTCAATTTAATATCAATATCTTATCAATTATTGATTTCATTAAAAATATTGAAACTAAATTTTATTTTATATAAAATTTAATCCTATTCCAATAATAATAGTACAAATAATATTAATAATAATTATAACAAATAATATATTATATACTTATAATAAATATATACTACATAAATATATAATAAATCAATTTATTATTGACCCGAATTTATTTATTAATTAATATTATAATTATATTAATAAATATTATTAATAATATCATTTCAATAAAAAAATTTATTTTTAAAAACAAATTGCAATAAATTCTAATTTTGTCATATTGTATTTTTTTTGAAATTTTCAATTAATAAAAATATAATTAGAAATTTATGTCTTTTATAGTAACTGTTTTATATTATTTTATATTTCGCTAAAATTATTGATTAAAATTATTATTTATTTAATTATTATATATGTATAATATTTGTATAATAATTTAATACACATTTTAATAATCATATATTAAAATAATCATAATCATGATTATGTTCATTCAAAAGAGATTGATGAAAAAAGAATAATTAATATCTCAGATTATATATTAATTCTTTCTAAAAATAAATATTTTTTATATGCTTTTATATCAAAATTTATTTTAATCTTTTCTGTTTTCACACGCGCGCGCACGCACCATACAACACATACACACACATTTGCTACATATTTAATGATAAATAAAACTGAAGAAAGTTATTTTAAAATAACTTATTTATTCGAAATTCAATATAATTTCATATTTTTAAATATAGTTTATTTATCATATGAAAAATAAAAAATTGACAATCACAAATTTCCCAAACAACTTAATGTTATAAAATACTTAATGTTTCACTAATAAATATATTAAAAAATGAAATAAAAAAAAGAAGAAAAAATAATAATAATATTTAATATAATAAAAAATAAAACGAATATGCTAATACAACCATCTTACAACATTAATTTTGATTAGCATATATCTAATGATTCTTTAGTTGGCAGAGTTTATTTGAATGCTGAGAATAGTAATAGTTCAGATATATAATTTTATTTGCGTGCTTGATAACCGTAATTTTGTTTTATATTATTTAGTAATAACTATAATCTTTTAAATAAAAAATTTTATAATATATAATAATAATAAAGAATATTAATACATAATGTAATTTTTAATTGCGAAATATGTCGCCTTACATTTTAATTTTTAATCAAATTAAAATATAGTTATATTAAATAAATAAAATAATATAATTAAACGAATGAAAAATATAAAATTATAGCGTTTTAAAATGGCAACACACGTGTCTTTGACCGGACATATTTTTAGCTTTTCTAGACAGAGAACTTTGTCACTGGTTCTTTAATGTATAAGGTGTTTCTATAGAATTCGAAATTAGTATTAAAATGAATCTCTTTGTTAATATTTGCCCATCGAAAAAAGAAGAAATAGCATTCAATCATGATAATAATTTCTTTCAAAAATGTTTCGAATATACATATAAATTGCTCATAATGATAATACAACAAGTAGAAACTATCGATTATTTCATAAAAAAATGCAATTTTATTCAAAAAAATAAATATGATTGTTGTATGTGAAGAAATGATTGAAGAAGCTGCACAATTGATCAGAAACCACTTTTTATAACTAGTCAAGGTGGAAGGAAAAACCGGTCAGAGTAAAAAATAATATGTGGTCAACGACTTTGGAAAGTATTAAGAAAATATATTGCAAAAACTTTAACAATATTCTAACAATATTCTTTCGAATTTCCAATGATAATTATTCTGTGTTAATTCAATTAAGTTATTATTAAACAAAGATTAAATTAATAATTATTATATTATTATAACACAATATTTAAAAAACGATAAAATCTTTTGTAAATATATGTATATATGTAATAATTTTTTAATTTTTTAATGATATTAATTAATTTTACTAATTAAGTAATTAAAATGATTTACATATTTATTTCATTAATAAAATTACGTAAATCTGTTCTTCATTATATTCATATATTATATTTATTATTCATAATAATTCTGTTTGCCAATATAAAATTGGCAATAACATATGTAAATAATTAATATTATTTTCTTTTTTATAAACTTAATAAAAAATTAATTTCATAAAATATAAATATAAACATATGAAATTATAAATAAAATATGAAATATAATATAAATATATAAATATGAAATTATATTTTATATTATAATATTAATTATGTTTTATTCATTAAATTTTTTATATTATTAAAATATATGGTAATATTAAAAATGAAATTTTATTTAGTTAAATAGATAAAAGGTTAGGTGCTAGAATTACATTATTTCTAACTTTCAATGTCAAGAACATGTTCGTGATTTAAAAGATTGATCGTAAAAATATTGAATTTAATTGCGAAAAAATGTAAGGAAAACGTGGCGATTGCTTATTGCAGGAACGTCGCAAGAAATTTCAAGAACCCTCTATATAAACTAATAAATAATAAAAAAAGTTTACTATGATTAAAAATATTTTATTTTTTACTCACAATATTCTCCCGTACTGTGTTGTGAAATAATTGTTCTCTAAGATCAGCTTCATCTTCCATCTTCACCTATTTGTCAATAAATTTCTTTGGATTGAACGTATTGTTGACGACATCAGTGACATTTTTTTATATCAATAATCTTTTCACACAACATGCCCAGATTTTCACGACTGACATCCGATGTCTCACTTTGAGACAAGAGCTTTTGCTTTTTGTAACTAAAAGCAAGAAGCTATTGTTGCCATTACTCTATAAAATGGATTACATTTCCCCTCTTATTAGCTTTTATATTCATATAAAACTAAAAGATACAATCAACAATTTTTCACTATGGCTAGTAGCCTACTAAATATGGTGCATCGTTTCTGTTTTAATGACAACCCGCCATCTATATATGTTCGGGTCACTTCTTACGCGCTCTGTGAGATGAAAACGAAACTTACATGATTTAATATTTCCCTCCACTTTTCATTCGTTAAAATTCAAATTTAACACGATATGTATCTTTGGTTTTTTTTATTCAGTTTATTTCAAAAGTAATTTATTTATAATTTTTTTTTTCATGTATGAAATTTTACATTCGTTCATTTTTAGATTATGAAATTAGATAAGTGATTTATTTATTTCGAATTATTTTTAATTTGAAATTTCTTCAAATCATTTTTTAACAATAGTTTTAAAAGGTGACCATTTTAAACATCTATAATTTTTTAATATTTGAAGATGAAAAAATTTCATTAAAAAAATTTCATCAAAAAATTTTTTTCGTAAAAAATTAATTATTAACGAAATGCAAAATGCTGATTTGAATTTTTCAAAACGATATGATTTATAAAATATGTGCTATATAAATATAAACTTGCAAATCTATTATGAATTTTCCTGAATGATAAATAGTTATAAACTTTTTTTTACTTGAATCTAATAGATCCATAGTAGACATTATATTTAATGATATAATATAGTCATATAATAAACTATATTATTTATATAAAAAAAGTTATGCTGGAATTATCTAAAAAATATCGTACATAAATATTATAAAAATTAAATTTCATTTTTTCTCTTTATCGAAACTCGTATATTTTTACAATACACGCGTAAAAATGGTAATAACAAAATAATTATAATATCCTAATATTATGTGTATATATATATATATATATATGTATATATATGTATATATATACATATATAAGTTTAATAGTTGTTATAAGTAAGTATATATTTTTATTTTTTGTATTATATGCATAATATTATATGCATTGTATTTAAATCATAAATTAACTATTGCAATAGAGATCAAATTTTTTAAAATGGCATTTTGTAGTTTTTCATTGAGTAATATCTTTATTAATAAAAATGTGATATTATTCAGTATTAACAGTGATTCATTTTTTCTCCTGAGAGTAGTAATTTAAATTATATCAAATATATCGTATAAAATTCACTATTAACAGTACTAAAGTGATTTGCCATTGAAAACAAAACTAATTGAAACTTTATTTCGCTTCATAATTAACTTTATGATTTATTTTTTTTAATGTATATATATATTTTATATATATATATTATATTTATGTTTATGGTATGGAACACATTTATTGCCAATAAGGCAATGAATTCCATTTAGGCAAATTTTATCACAGACTCTTAATTTTACCAAAGAATATGTTTAACATATTGTTTTTATTAATAAATTTCCGAAAATATTTTATTTTTTCATATAAAAATTAATATTGTTCAATTTGTAAAAATAAATAATTTTTTTTTTGTTAAAACAGATAATTCAATTTGTTGTCAAATTAAAATAAAATATGTAGAATTTCATTTTAATTTAAAATTCAAATAAATCTTCCAATAAAATAAACATAAAAATATACTTATTGAGGATAAAATGTGTTGGGTATAATAAGTTACAACTGTTTATATTGTGATAAAGGTTATTATATAAATTTTGATGTTTAGAAATATCAATCTTTAGACAAAATTAAAAATCTGTGTAAATTACATATCTAAACAATCCTCATAGTGCACTGCATACATCTTACATTAATAACAAAGTATTAATATTAAATAGCTGATCTGCTTACAAGCCTCGTTTAGGTAGAAAATTCTGCTTGAGACTTGAATTTAGTAGGATTCTCAATAGCAGTCCACTCAAAAATGATTGATAATTATTGAAGATTAATTTAGTTATTACACAGCTACTTCTCCAAAATTCATATGACCTGTTTCCTTGGCATGTTGCCGAGCCTCCATATGACCATTTAATCTGATTTTACAATCATTGCATATTAACATAAACTTTTGAATATCTGTGAATTGACGACTAGATTTTACTTCTTTTGCAAGTTCAGCTGCTTCAAATAATATTTTCTCATCTTCGGTAGGAAAAATTGTTTGAATGCTGCTACCCTGTGAATATGAATAGAAAAAATGTAATAAAAAAAAAAAATTATATTACTTTTTATATCATATTTTAAGAATATATAAAAAATTTTACTCACATCAAGTGGTTCTAAATACAAAGGATCATAATGAATTCCATCAAATATTAGAAAAACTCTTTGAGGATAATGTTGATCTTCTCCAAATCTATTGATTATAGCATTAATACTATCAATTACTGCTATCTCTAATCCATAAAATTTAGATAATATTGACAGTTCTATAGCTCCACCCCATGATTCTGGTTTTAAAATCCATTTACAATATTCAGGATTTGGTTGGCCCAAAAAAGCTTCTGAATACTCTTCAGGATCAGATGCTACTGCATTTGCTATAATCTCTCTCATAAAATTTGAACAACTAGGATCCACTTTACCTGAAAATATATTTATAAATATATTGCAATTTCTGATATGAATATATTTATATAATTTATATTATATACCATTGAGTACATAGCCAACGCTGGTAAACAAGCAAGAATTATCTGCAGGTACGACTTTCTTCATTAATACACCAGGTGTATTCGTGAAATTTTTCTCGTCAACGATGTGTGTTCGTCCGATTTCTTCTGATTTTTGTTTCCCATTATAAAGTGGCGATTTTTCTTCAACAATCAAGGTATCTCCTGAAATGATGCCGGACACTTCAAGCGAATTCGTTTCGTCATTCAGATTAATTGGTCTCGGTGGAAAACCACCAAGAACATGAAGTGCCTCTGCTGGTATTCCTGTTATTTCAACAAGTTTTGATCGTAATTTGCCAAGTTTATCCTGCGGAAGCAATCCATTCACGACCTTTTGACCTGATTTCGTTTTAACTCTCAATACATATTCGGCCATCGTTTATCGCGAATCACCTAGCTAACTGGAAACAAGAATTTTGCTTGGAGATTGTGCCAGTTGATCAGCTGTTGAAACAGCGCCACAAGATTTTCCTTGACTTCAAGGAAGATTATATCATTGGACGGAACACGGTGTCGATCATTTGCAATATACATATATGTCTACTTTTTTTCATCAATATCGACTATCTTTTGCGATTCATCGTTGCATTTAACACAACCAAATGTCGTAATTTTCACTACCGAACGTTTTCGCTTGTTGGTTATAATAAGTGCTTTTAGATATTTTCTTGCCGTTACGTTGCCATGTTTCATCTTTCTTTAACTTATAATCTAGATATTCAGCAATACAGGATAGGTTATGTTATCAATGTGAACATTCATTTCTAGTTTTATAATTAAAATTACTATATTACTATATTAATTAATTAAATAACATAATTAAATAAATATCCACAAGATATAGTATTAAATATATTATTTTAATTTGGATTTAAAATTAAATTTAAAAATTTTTTTCTTTTTTATGGTCTTTTTCTTTAAAAATTTTTTACATTATTATACTACATGATAAATTTCATATTAAATTTATAGGAAAAAATTTATTAATAGCATTTTTCGTATAATGTTGTGATTAATAACTTTAACTTCGAAATTAATAACTTTAACCTCAAAATTATATATGTTCTAAAATCATGTTAATAGATTTAAGTTTAGGAATGCAGGTATTTTTAAATAAATATATAAAGATTATAAAGATTAAATAGTATTTTTTTGACATATATTTATAAATAAAGTATTTTATCAAATACTTATGGCGCACAATTTAAAATTTAATCACGTCTATACATTATCTTATTTACTTTACGATCATATGATTTAATCTTCTTTAAAATAGTATGTAAAATATTTGTAAAATAAATATTACATATTTACATGAATCTATGTGCTGTTAAAATAAAAATATACTCTTTTTGTTGAATATCTTTCATAATCTTATAAGAATCGAAACATTCGTAGAAATCGAAACATTTCCTTCGATCATTATTATCGTAATAAATACATTGTTAGTTTTTGTAAAAATGTAATTCAAACGCTAAGACAATTTTTGTCAATGCGTATGATTGTTCTTCCACTTCTGGAAATATTTTTATCACTCAATTTTCCTCAGGAGACGAGTCGTATTTCAATTATTCGAGAGTTTCTTTTCCTGTTTTCGGCAACAAGAAAGACATAAATCCACATACTGAAAAAGAAGTATTAACAAATTAATTGATATGTTTAATATTGATATAAAAAATATTTTAAAATAATAATTCTTTTTTTCATTAAAAATTTACTAATACCAGTAACGATATTCATTTATAACGTATATGTATCAAAAGAAAACTATCGACAATGTGATTTACTAGCTATCATATCGATTACTAATAGTTTTTTCTATTTGCAATCAGATCTTATCATAAATCGTTTAAATTAATAAAAATTGATGACTGGCTATTTGCAAATTTTTGGTATGTAAATTTTGGATACTAACATATATTATATAATGTATATAATATATATATATTATGCTATAGTACATATATATTTATAATATACAGTATTGTATTTAATATATATGTGTATAAAATATATACAATTTGATATTTAGCATATAATTTAATAATTATTGTTAATATTTTAATATGTTTTTTTTTAATAAGAATTCTTAATATTTAAATAACTTACCGAATAAAAATGCTGCGAATAAAACTATAGGAATCACACAGGCTAAGTCAATTAGGTAGCCGAACACTAAATTACCGACTAGTGCGCCTAATCGACCCATGGTGAGAGATAAAGCCGCAGCCATTACTCTAAAAATTAAATAATTTGTTTTCTGAAAGAAACATTGATGAAATAAAAATAAACTACTTCTTCAAATATAAATATATATATATGATCTGCATACATACATGTATTATCGAAGAGGTTATGATTTTTTATAAAGAAATAATTTTAATATAAAGAATAAAATTTATTTAAATAAAATTTTGTTATTTTATCATAATGCAAAAAATATTTTAATTTTTTGAATTTTTTATAAATTAAAATTTATTTAAAATTTTTATGAAATAAAATTTAGATGGAAGAAAAAATAATCGAAAAAAATATCAAACAAAAATCTATAATGTTAAAAATTATATATGAAAATATAAATTGAGAAAAAAATTGTAAATGAAATATCGTATACTTGATATATTTTTAAAATTTTATTCTTCATTTTCGATTTGTCTTTTTTATGAAGAATTTCAGTAGTATATGAAACTACGCATGTATGTATACAATTTTCTTATGTAAACGTACGATCGATATTAATTTCAATCTGCGATATTATCAAACACAGAAATAATTTTTTTCTCATATATTTTTTTAAATTATTGATTATATCCATCTTATTATAACAGACGCAATTTTTATGAAATAAATTTTTTCCATTTTACAATCTATTCGATGGTATAATATATTAATTATTGGTATCTTATTTTATGCATCGCAACAAATTGACGTAACGATGCAATTAGATAAACTGTGAAATTATAAGATTAAAATTCGCACAAATACGTCGTTTACTGTTATACCATTGTTTTGTCCTCGGTTGTCATCAAGTAATTAGTTACAGAAATGGTTGTAAATCTTTTTGACGATGGTATTTGCTTGTTTCCCTAATAAATAAATCAGACGATATTCTGAGTGATTTGCTTACCTGAGATTCGTCGGGAACATGTCGACGATTACGCAATAAACCAGTGAGATACCGAGAGATGTTAGAGCTTCGAATACGCAGGATAATATCAAATTTTGTGTCGAATTAACGACATAATAGAAGGCAATCGTTACTGCTCCGGAAACTAACAGTGACATAACTGAAATTTACATATATAATTAATTTATATAAAATAAAATATTAGTATAACATTAATTTTGCAATGATTATCTTTTTTATTCTTAATTTTTATTTTTATTTTTTTTTTTTTGTCTATCAAATAGCACATTAAGATTTTTCATGTTTTCATGTTTGATGTATCTTTTTATTTACATTTTGATAAAGATTTTGAAAAAATCCATTGATTTTCAAATATTTACTTTTAGGTTATGTAATGTATTGTTCGAAAAAAAGTTATGTTAAAATTGTAATCAATCATAAAAAGTTTAGAAAAAAATAATTTATTATAATAATATTTATTTTATGCAAACGTGCTCATTATAATTTAAAGAATTGTATATTATGTTTATATATATATATATATATATATATATATATATATATATATATATATATATATATATATATATTATGATATACATACTCAAAAAGAATTTAGCGCCAAGTTTGTGCACGAAAATTGGTAAAATAATGGAACCAGGAATACAGGCGAGTCCTATGTAAACTGTATGAAGATAAACGGAAGGCGCTATTATGGTATCACATCCGTAAGCGTCGATTTGAGTTCCATTATTGGACAAAGCAGATACTATACAAACCGATGTGGTTTTATTCGGATTTTCATGTTCAAATTGTTCGAATCTATAATTATCAAATAAAATTATTAATTATTTTTCATAATTTTTTCTTATTCAAAGAAAAATTAATATTTAAATTGATATTGATGAAATTTTATTTTTAAGAGAAAATTCAATTTTCTCTTATCAAAATACAATGTATTTTTCTTAATGTATATACTTTATATATAATAATGTATATACTTTATAATATAAATAATGTAAATACTTTTTTTAAGTAATAATTATGAATTGTATCTTGAGAAATATTTATAATACTTTTTATTTTCATTTTTCTTTTTTTCTTTTTGTTTTTTTTTTCTTTTGATAAAGATACTGCATATAAACATGATGTACCTAGTGAATAATTCTGGGAACCAAACCATGAGGGTATAATAACTACTGGTGAGGCCAAACTGAATGCCACAAGCAAGTAGTGTATTTTTAAGATACGGTTTCTTGCAGAGAGCAGTTGTTAGATCTTTTACTTCTTTCAAAAGAACTTTTAAATCCTTTCTTTTGTGTAGTTTCAACGATCTCATGTTTTTGTCTTTGTTTTTCTCTTGCAATGACTTTACCTGAAGAAAAAAATAAAAAATAAAAACGTAAGATTGAGATTATTTTTTAAATTATGCAATACAGGATGTTATATGTATTAAAATAATAATAGTATATCTCCAATGGTATTTATTAACATACACTTTTATTATTACTTTTATCATTAAAATTTATCAATAATAAGATTATATTTTTGCAAAATAATTATAAATTATCTTTATATAAATAATTATAATAAATAATTATATTAATTATATGATTTTTAAAAAAATTAATAATAAGAAATGACATGATTATTATTCTGAATCATTCATACTCATTCCTATAAAATATTTTTGAAAAGTTGATTCACTGAAACAATACAAAAGTTGCAAAAAATATCGATTAAGTTTTATTTATTAAATTATTTATAACTAATTGAATTGTATATTAGACAAAATGAAAAATACAGTGATTCTTGCACTTTATTTCTATTTCTCTTCATCTAACACAAATTACTTTAATAAATAAATCTTACAACCAACATTTTTATATCAACTTTTATTATAGATCTCTAAACTTGACTCTTCAAAGCTATTCCATGAATGTATTAACACCTTGAATATATATGGAATATGAATTTTATATTACCGGATAAGAGTCAGGATCCTCCCCAGTGTTCTGCGAATAGATCCATTTAAATACTTCGAGTGCTGCGTCGGTTTCACCGCATTCGAGAAGAAATTTCGGACTCTCCGGGAATGCGAACAGCCACAGGCCTAACATCAACGAGGGTAGAGCGCACAGCGCTACGAAGAGATTCCATGACTTAAAGTAAAACGTGTCCGTAAGGTACATGAAGTTCATCGGTATAATCAACCATGCGATCACTGGAAAATAAATAAATAAATTAATTAATTAAATATGAATATGAGAAAGTGTACGGCATTTTAATCGACATGTCTTAAATCTGAATAATTTACCATAATTTGAATATTGAGGTTGCTAATGTAAAAAATTAATTTAAGAAAGGAAGTGACATTCTTGATAATTTCAATATCACATCTTGTCAAAGTATCAATCGAGAATTTAAAATTTTTTTTTTTTTATAATTTTATCATAAATATTTTATATTAAATCGTAAAATAATAAAACTTACATGGTAATAGTATGACACCTACTGTCCAGAACATTTCCATCCAACAAAGACATTTTTCGCGATACTTTGTCGGCTGAAACTCCCCTAAATACGGAAAACAAATTCCCATAGCTCCCGTAACGCTGTATGTATAAAATAAAAATAGAAATAAAACGAAAAGAAAAATAAAAAAGATCTGAAGTAAAATAAAAAATGAGGATAATAAATTATATATATTATATAGTCAATATTTTCTATCTTACAAGAAAATTTTTAATAATCCCTAATAATAACCTAATTTAAAAATTCTAATTTTAATAAAAATTTATACTTATGTATAACATAATGAATTATATATAAAACAATTTTTTTCTTAAAGTTTTAATATTTTTTCGAATATTTCGAATAAAATTTACTGGAGAATACTTTTTTTTAATAGAGTAATAGAATATTAAAAAACCTGAATGTTTTATGTTATATTCATCTAATCAAAAAAAGGAAAAAACTTTAAATTAAATTGATTTGATCTTCATTCAATTATCCTTCAGAGTGACAAAAAAAGAAATTGTTTCATACATATAATCCATTATGCTTTACATATTTACAAAATTTTATTAAAAAACAGAATTTTTGATAATTATCGATAATAATACATAATTTGTAATTTTTGAAAAGTTTTTATCAATGATTATATGAATATAAAAAATAATAAAGAGAAAATAAAAGAACACAGAGGAAAATATTTAATCACAATACTTACGCGAACCCGTTAAAAAAACGGAACACTAGGAAAATCCAAAAATATTGGACAAAAGAGGAAACGACACCTACAATGCCGTCCATTAATAAAGTGGCGATTAATACGACTTTTCTTCCTTTGATATCAGCCAGGCATCCCCATATATAGGAACCAACTACCATCCCTGTAAACAAATACAATAACAATTTAGTAAATAATGAAATAATAATAACAATACAATAACAAAAACAATAAAGAATATAAATTTTCAAACTTTCAGAAATTTTTAATGCGTTTAAAAGTATTAGTTTTTCAAAATTGTAAATTTTTTTATTTTCATTTTTTCAAGTATTCAATTTTTTCAAGAAATCCAATGATTTATTAATAAAACTTCCATATAGTAGATATTTGCATTTCTTCATTAAACAATGTTTTTTCGACATGTGAAACATCAGCGATAAAGATTCAAGTGGAAAACTGTAACATGAGTCAGACACTTTCATTCACGAAGAGACTTTTCCTTTTAATGACTCATTGTTGCCACATTAGATCTAATCAACGATTTGAATGTTTTATTTTAAATAATAAATTAAATAATAACATCTTTTCTTAAAAGAATTATTTACAAATTAATTATTATTGATAAAATTTTGTTTAATAAAAAAATATATTTTTTTTTTAAGTTAGTGCTTCACTAAAATTCAACAATTTTAATGAATACTCACCCAACATTGGCGATGCCGTTAACCACCCTTTCGCGGTGGAATCCATTTCCAAGTCGCATTGAGCTGCCGGTAACACGAAGGAGAGTATCGTGACTCCTATGGCGGTATCCATGTATATTAATCCGCAGATTGTCAACAGCATGTAATGAAATTTGCCGAATCCTTGACATGAGAAAAATACGATTCGTTAAATATTTAACGCGATCTTCTCAAGAATCATTTCGAAGTAAATAAGAGAGAAAAGATTTATAAGTGCTAATAATTAAGAAATTATTTGATGTTTGATTCACGTTGTAAGCCTTTGTCAAATCTTTCGAGAGTCAACAATTATTCGTTGCAAATTTTTCTTTTTTTTTTTTTTATTCCATCACAAACGAATTGCATTCATCGCGTAAAAAAGATAAAACCTGTGTTGTTTGCTCCCCCTGTCTCGACAAATTTACAATTTTTTTTTCCTCAATAATTTTAAAATTATGTTTATACACCTGTCTGGATTGAAATAGTTGGCAGACTTTCTAAATTTAGACGGAGATTAGATTTTTTTGGCATCAGGCTCAATGATAACGCTTTTTAAAAGATTCCTATCCAATTTGATCAATATATGATAATTTTCAATTCGATAATTTTAATCCGTTAAAGTATTTATTTTTCTAAGATCATTATAGAAATTTTATAAATTTTTCCATTTATTTCCAATCGATTTAATCGACATATATTTTTTTTTTTTTAAGATGTAGAAATGTAATTTTTGATTGATTCAAAATTTTGAAGCTTCGAAATTTTCATTCACGACTTTCAAACCAGATAATATTGAATGCGTTAATTTCTAATTATTTTTAATTGGCAGAAATATTTTTCTTCCGTTCTAATTAAAAATAGTAATTAATATTCATCGTAGTTATATGGTAAGATAATTAGATCAAAATTAAATACGTAATCGTGGAATGAGTCAGCGATATCCACGAATAAAATATGCGAATTTCGTACTCGATAAGAAAGCATTGTAAATAAAACACTGTTCTTGATCTTCAGTGTTCTATATCTATGATTCGTATTTTATGATCTTATTATTCAAATATTCGTACAATTTCATACGAATTGTTATCGTGACTAAACTAATTTTAAAGAGGAAAAACTTTGAACTTGGTTGAAATTATTGTGCCCAGTAAAATTCCATTTGTCTGAACTTTACTTATTGGATTAAAAAAAAATATGAATCTTTCCTTTAATATTCTATAGATGATTATAATCAAAATATGATAAAAATAATAAAAGATAGAATAAATATAAAATATCAATATAAAATATCAATATAGCTAATCATATTTCTATTTAATGATAATAATTATTTTAATGATAATTATTTTAATAATAATTTTATTAATTTTGTGGAGAATAGTTGAATTTTTTAAATCAATTGTAAAAAAAAGGAAAAAAAATTTGAAAATATAACGAAATAATACAAAAATTTAATTTATTAAATTTTGAAACATATAAAAAAATAATAAAAAATTTTCAAGTATTAAATTAAAAAGTAAAATTAACTTAATATAATAAAATATATTGAGTTGAAATAAGAAAAATTTAATGAAAATATAGAAATAAATGTAATTACATTACATTCTTAATTAATTTACAATGAATTACATTCGAATCGACTCGAAATCAAGATAAAAATCTCTTTTCACAAATCATACAATACGAGGATGATCAATCAGTATTCCAAAATAGAAAAATTTTTCGAAGAAATCAAATAAACAGAATTATTTTTGTAAATGTGATCAATCAACGATATTTCAATCAATTTTTTTTCCTTTCCTTTTTTGTTTATCCCGATAAAATTTCCGAAAATTTCCTTGATAAATCGAATATCTCGTATCTTTTATTTAATCAGTTAAAGAAATTATATATATTTACCTGTTACGGTGATTGCATGCTCGAAATCGGCACCTCCGTCTGCCAAGAAGTCGAGCCCTGTTGAAGAGAATAAGATTTATTAGTATCTTGAAATATAGATTTTCCTCTCTTCTTTTTTTTTCCTATTTTTGAAAGGAGAGATAACACATTATTAATGTATCAGTTTTATTATTATCGACGAATAAATAGAATTTTTGACGTTAAACGATTAATCGAATAATCGATATCGTGCGATATTTTTATTATTAATAATATTATTAAATTTGATGATGTAATAGTCATGTGAATTATTCGTGTACGATGGTACGATAATTATGAATTATTTTGTAATGTGATTATCTGCTCATGGAATTTTTGAAAAGATCATAGAGATATATAAATTGTGGAGAATTATTGTTTTTTGATGATGATGAATTGTTAATGATTCTAATTGATGAAATACTAAGATTTGTCAATATTAAAATTGCATGCAATAATATAATATATTTGTCTACCATATATTGATTTGTTACAATTGAAAAATTGTTTCAATGATTCTTATTAATATATTTATACAAATTATAATTGTTGTTATTGCACATTAAATTAAAATTTTTTATTATTATATTGCATATTCAATGATAAAAAGGAATGCTTGAAAAATTTAAATTTAAAAAATTATAGTTTTCTTCATTTCAATGTTGAAATTATATATATTATAACTGAACAAAACTGAAAAAATGATATTTTCTGCTAATGTTAATATTCATTTAATCATTTATATAACTTTTACTTATTGTTGGTATCTATTTGTGTAATGTTATCTATATTATTTGTAAGAAAGAAAAATCTGTATGCATACACATGGAGATTTAACTTAATTTAATCTAATTTAACCTAATTTGAAATTGTTAAATAAAAAAAAACTAGATACCTCTTGTTGTTTTATAAATCTGATTTTTTTAAATGTTCTTATCATAAAAATATCATAATTTTAAACCTATATAAAATCTTTTAGTATGCATATATGTATATGCAGAGGATTGAGTAATTTTATATTAATAATGTAATCAAGATATTCTTCAGTATATCAGTATAATATATTAATCAAATCAATATATGGTAGACAAGTATATTATATTATTGCATGCAATTTTAATATTGACAAATCTTATTATTTCATCAATTAGAATCATTAATAATTCATCATCATCAAAAAACAATAATTCTCCACATTCATATATCTCTATGATCTTTTCAAAAATTCCATGAGCAGATATCAGTAACAAAACATTGATAATATTAATAATATTATTAATAATAAGAAAATAGCATATTAATAAATATATATTAATCAGTTAAAAAATAATATAAATTATTATGTTAATATTACTAATTATTATAATAGAATTTCTGAAAATTAGATATAATTGTATAAATAATTAACAATATTTTATTAAAAAGAATAAAAAGTAATTTTAAAAAATTCTTTAGAGATTAATGAATCATTGCAACTAAAAAAAATGTCAAAAAATTTCAAAAATAATGAATAAATTCAATCGATACATAAATTAAATGAAAGAATTATAAAATTCAATCATTATAATTATCATTATGTATATCCTAATATCCTAATATAAATACATATCCTAAAGTCCAAAACGAATCCAAAAATATCGTTCAAATCGTTCAATCTTATTTATCAACTTATCCAAGTTCTCACTGGATGAAGCGAAATAAAAAATAAAGTACGACACCGTTGGTTTAACAGAGATAGAATCTATTCTATCTCGCTTCCTCCAACGAAAACTTCAAATCGCCAATAACTTAACAAACAAGCCTGATACTCGAAATTTCTCCAGAATTCTCCAGACATGCATCCTCCAGCCAACAAATCCTATAATCAACATGACCTCGAAAGCTCGACCCTTACCCATGATTAACGATTACGTTGTGTCGATCTACGTCGGTCTCTCGAGAGGTGATGAAGTCAGGTAGTGTCGGTGGTGAGAATCCGGGAATCTGGAGGACCCCGGTCGCCAAAACGCAGCACTGTCTGTTCCTCGTGCGTGTTCCACGGTTTTGTCCTCGTCTGCAACCACCGTACGCTACGTTCATTGGTGAACACTCGGTGGTATTCGATCGCCGTCTTTATCGCCCGAGCGACGAATATCGACGATGATTTTCCACCGAGGGATCCTTGTTCCTTCGCGGAATCCTTCTCCTCCCTCTTCTTCCTCCTCCTCCTCCTCTTCTTCTTCTTCTTCCTCTTCTTCTTCTTCACCCCCTTCTTCGCTCGATTACGAGACGATACTCTCGTCCGATTACGTCGAGCTTAAATCGAACTTGATCGAACTTGAATTCTGGCTGAAAGGATTTTTTCTTTCTTTCTTTCTTTTTTTTTTTTGAGATTCTCTTCCTCTCAAAGTTAATTCCTTCCTCGACGACGATTCTATTATTACGGTCGCCGAATCGTATCTGGAATAATAATAATAATGATAATAATAATAATAATAATGTTCGACGTCACTTTTTTTCTCTTTCTCTCGAATAATAATTGGTCAACACGATGATGCTCCTGGGAGAAGAGAGCGACTGATTAAAAAATTGATTGTCGCCTCGACATATATCTCCTCTCTTTTCGGTGGTTGGTTGTTCTCCTAGCTGTAGATAAGATATAAGTCTCTCCCTCTTTCTCTCTTACCTGCCTGATTATAGCTGACGATCAGATCAGATATTATTATTCATTGTTTTGTGCGATGTATGCATGTATTTTTGAGGGATTCAAAAAAGGATGTAGAGATATGTGTGCAGATAAAATTGAGGATGAGACACACATTAAAATTTTGCGCGGAAGTAATAAGCGGAAATTTCTTGATCTTGGATCTATGGAATTCTTTTTTGTATATTATTGTTATTTATAAGGGTGTCGATCGTATTTATCTTCTCCTTGCCAAATCTTTTTCTTAATACAGCAAAACATTGAATGCTGTAGAAGCGAGCGAAACTGAAAAACGAGTCCATGTTATTATTGTTATCTTTATCTTTACGTGTTAATATTTAAATTTTCCTCAATGTCTCTTAATTATCCTGTTATTTTACACATCTTGATTCGAAAATAAAATTTTAAACAATTATTGATGATGAGTGTTTTAAAAAATTAAAAAAAAAAAAGAAAAAAACTTTACTTTTTAAAACGAAGATCATTTTAAATTTATTCTCATCGAATTTTTCTCCATAAATTGGTTTTAAAATAAACATTTTGGATATTAAAAAAAAGAGGAAAAAAGAAAAGAAGAAAGAGAAAGACGTTATTGCAAGTTCCTGTCCTGTAGATAGAGGCTTTATGCACGTATGGTACAAGTGTGAGTGAATCGTACGTGTTAAGATGTGTTTTGCAATTGGCCCTGTCACGATACGATCTAAAATCTCGATAACGCAGTTAAAACAGCAGGTATCACGGGATTTCTAATTGCTTTAGATTACTTTGATTAAAATACGCTGGTTTACCGATGCTTATTTCATTATGCACCGATATCAACGACACATTTATCCGAAACTGAAAACAGTTTCTCCGTTATACCGACCTGCTATATAATATTTCTCAAATTTCACGAAAATTGTCGTTTTCTTTTTTTTTTATTTGGAATTAATTTTTTTATACGAAACATTATCGTGACTCATTCTAATGACAAAGATATTGCTCGAATCTCGTGAAACATTGTAAAATTTTATCCAATTTATTGGACAAATGTTGATTGAATTTTAATTTTTCTAATGATTTTTATTATCGAAGAATTTATTCGTTCATTCATAATAATAAATTTATTTATTTATACGTTCAATGTTTAGAAAATATCTTCCAAGTAAGATGATCAATTGGAATGCACATTAAAATCCTTGTGCAATTACTGTAAAAATACATTTGTATTTTATAATCGTACGAGGTTTCAATAAAACGCGTAACTAAATTTTACAATTTCAAGAGTTTTAAGAAAATGTGATTTAAATGTGTGTTTTAGAGTTATCTACAAAGTTTACTCGAAATTCAGATCGCATGCGATGTCAAATGCAATCTATCTTACAAATAACTTTTAAAGGCCAAGATCTAAACTGCTTCTACAATGTTCTCTTTAACGATTTAACATTTCAATCATAACCTAATTACTTCCATCTCTTTGCATCTCGATCTATTTTCATTTCTTACGATTCCTCTTGTGATACACGTTGTAATAATTGTAATTTATATCTCATTTTGGACAAACAGGATTGCAAATCTCAAAGATGACTTGCTGATGAAGACAACAGAGTAACACGTTTATTAATCGTGTCATTAATCATATCAAATTGTATGAGAAACTCTCGTGTCAACATGAAATATTCAATCAAATTTTCATAATCATTAAGAATATATTTTTCCTGAATTTGAAAGTTTTTTTCGATTTTTCTTAATTAATTTCTAATTATATCTTACGTTCAAGGTATATGCAAATCTTTTACTTACTTTTTCCCTCATAATTATTATCGAGATAATAACTTGAAAATCGTAAGAACGAGATTTTTCTTTTCAAATTGTCTTGATATCACTTTGATTATCCATTGTGTAACTTCTAGAGATTTCGACACGTGAAACGAAGCTGACAATGCGCTCTTCAACCGTATTTACGATAGTAAAGAGAGCTGAGCAACATTTTCAGAACTGTATGCACCGTGTCCAAACAACGAGTATCGCAATAGCTAAACAGAATGTTTACATGAGATTCCGTTAAGTAAGGTAGCATGTTTGTCGCGTAATACATTGTACATATATCATACTTGGAAACCCTATCTGCAATTTATTCTGTAATGTTACAATTTAATCTTCCAGAAATGAATAACTCTTTTATTGCTTACTTGATATTTACAATGTTTGGTACATTGTTTCATCAAAAGAAATTTTGATCATCTCTGTTAATTTTTTAATGTGTCTGTTTCAAACAAGATTCCTCGATATCTTCTATTTAAATTATTCTGTTTTTTCAATATTTTTTCAATTATGACTTCCCTTTCTTAATCTTATAATCCTCCTTTGTGGAAAAGAAAAATTAAAAAAATTAGCAAAGAATATATTTTCAAAATATTTGATTGTCAATAACATTTTTAACAAACAACGAACGACGATTAAAATTTTCTGAAGATCAGATAAGTGACCTTGACAATCTAACCTTTGATCCACACTTAACCTAACCTAATTCAATGTCAAAATGCTTTTATTTGTCAATAATGATTATATCCTTCTGAAGATCATTTAAGAGGATGACATTGAAAATGTACATGGACATCAATCAATTAATCACATCAGTATGAAATAACATGTTGCAAAAAAGCTCGATGGAATTTTAATTTAATCGTAGTAGAAATAAAAGAAACACAAAAAGAAATTATAAGTTTCTTACATATTTTCAAATATGATGGAAAAAATTTTTCGTTAATAAAATCCACGAATAACTGTTAAAAAAGATACGTGATGGATAATAAGGATCAAATTTGTATTTAGATAAAAATATCTATTCGTAATAATGGTTAATTTTGGCGCGAAAACACGGTCGGAAGTGGAGAGAGAATCCATGTTGATTGCACGTAATAAATCGATAAGAATACAGATATACATATTACCGATATACATATAAATTTTTACTTTTTTTAATTTTATAAATCTTCCTTTTATTGTCTCGAAACACTTAAGAGTTATTAATAAGAGTTATTAAGTAATTTTTGATGTAAATATCGCGATTTAAACGTAATTGTCGTAATTAAGATAATTTTAAAGCTGTCTGTTAATAACGTATTATATTATCCACTCTTTGTCAACATATATTTTTATGTTCTTTGGGCAAATTGGATTTTTTATATTCAAGTCTAATTTGTATCGTCTGAAAAAATTTTTCGACATTCATCAATGTGAATTTACAATGTTTATAATTTTATTAAAATATTTATTTCGATAAAAATTGAAAAGAAAATTGAAAATTGAATTTTATAAACATATCCTATTGTAATATGAACATATAAAATATTTCTTTCTTTCTATATTATAATTTAGAAAGAATTTTAATATAAATTTATTAAATTAAATCAATAACAGTGACAAAGATGTACTTATTCTCATTTATAGCTTTAGAAATAAAATGTTTTGTTAAATAGTTTGAGAATCAATTTATAGTATTGATAACATTGAAGAAAATATTCCATCTTCCAATAATTTTGGACATTTATAATATATATTATAATGTTCGAAAAGAAAATTAAATAAAATACAAATGAAATTGTTGTTCTTCGATTTCAAGAAAAAGAGAAACAATGGACTAAAGTTAAACATGCAACATCATTGGCAAAGAGAAGAAAAATATTTAGTCGTATATCATATTTTTTTTCAAGTCCAATTGACCTGGACGCGATAACTATTTGATGTGAAAGATAAAATCAGTCAAGGCGCAAACCCGTGTCATCAAATTAATTAGACGTAAACACGCTTATCAAATGAATAGATCGAATAACAACGAAAACTTTCGTGATCTAACATTGAATGAACGATCTAGAAAGTTTTATCAAATGTGTCTATAAACGAGTTATCTGTAAAATAATATAGATTAGGTATGGAGATTGACGCGTGAGCAAATTGAATTAGAATGGAATTACAAATAGAGTCAGTGTTGATGAAGCTCGAGATTAGGCTAATTAAGAAATAATCCTGGATTTTTACCTGGGATTTAAGACGGAGAAACTTTGATTAAAAGATTAAGTGATGGTGTGTATAAATATATTGAAAATTTTATTTCCAAACACAATCAATCTGATCCTGATTAATTTGATCCAACAGATCATAATTTGATTCCTTAATTTCAAATTTATTAAATTTAATTAATTCATCATAATAATTCATCATTTAATTTAACCATGCGACTTAGATCAAGATCGATCAGATTCAATTTCTAACTTGATTTGGATCAACAATAATAATTTAATTTGAACTTAGCTTGAATCACTTCTCAAGATGAATTCTACTTTACACAATATGATACAACTTAACTCGATCAAATGATTTTTAAACGAGTGATCTTAATTTGATCAATTTTAAAATTTATATGCGCTTGAACTTAATCTAACCTAAGCTAACCTGATCTGAATTATTTTCTATTTAATTTATTTTAGACTTATTTCAGAAATTATCGCTCGAAACTGATTTGAATGCAAATCGTATACGTTCCAAGAATTCGAATTAACTTGAATTACTTTCCGTCAATTATTTAAATAACCTTCGAAAAATTTAACACAGAACTAATCAAGCCTCGATATTGTATGCATTTCCCAGAAATACATAAGAAAATTAATTCAGTTTAACTAGCGTGCAAACAAAACAATATCACCAGACTATCACAGACTTATCACTAATCACCGTCAATATGTTATAAAAAATCGTGAAAAAAATAGCAGCTTGCTTCAATAAGGATTATAAACCATAAATAAATTAAAGAAGAATAAAGAATTAAGAATAAGATAAATTAAATTAATGTTATTATTTTTTACGTACAATATCATCAATTTTAATAAAATGTGTGTCAATTTTTTTTTTTGGAAAATATTCCACTTTTTTTTTTTCAACAAGAATTTGAGGGATTAATTTTATATTTTAGATAGAGATTATTATTATTGTTATTGTGACAAGAAAGAATTACGTCGATAAAATCGTCATATTTAGAGTGATTTATCTTGATTTTGTTATCCAAGCCGAATATCTCTGTATGAGTAGAACGAAACGTATGTTTCAGAAGGTCATTGGCTCAAGGAATGAGTTTGTCAAGTTTGTTGCTATTTTTATGAAATTTTCAATTCGTAGAAATGGAATGATCGAAACAATCAAGTTAAGCGATAATGAATGAATAATTACTTGTTTGTTATTTTTTTTTTTATATCTTGCTTCGACGATCATTGAAATCATTGATTGATGATTATGAATTATTTTCTAATTTTTTACTTCCTCCCCCTCCCCTCTCTTCCCTAAATAATTACTTCGTATTATATAAAAAAGAAAAAACAAAACAAAACAAAGAGGAGGAAAAAAATATATCAATCAAAATTACGATATTCTATTTACTTCAAATAATGAAAATCTAGTCAAACGATTCAAGTTTCAAAATGTTTTCCTACACCTTAGAAATTTTTACACATTATTATTTTTTTACAATTCTAGAAGAAAAGAATGATATAAAAATATTAATGAACAACAAATTTTTATATTATAAAAAAAGAGAAGAAAAAATACTAAAAAATAAATTTCTAGTAAAAGTATTAATTATTGATTAATAAAAATATTTAAAATATTTAAAAATCACAAAAGAAAAAATATGAAAAATGAAAGATAATTTTCATTTTATATATATTGATACAACAAAGTTGATATCCTTATAGAATCTTCTTTGACTTGTTATTATTCATGGGTTTTTATCCTATTTTTTTTCATAATAATCCGACAATATTCGATAGTTAATCCAAATTAAGATTAAACGTCAGATTTAATCCCGATTATCGTTACCAATGAATACTGTGAATGAAAATATTGTGGCTATTTTACTCGGATTTACTGGCCAAGAATTAAATGTTATATAATCAGAATGGATGATTGTTTTATGAGACACGTGCACAATGTTATTGTCAAGTTATTAAAATTAATTCAAACATTATATCATAAAATTATTATTATTTTTTTGCGAAATATATAAAAATAAAGGAAATTTATAAAATATGATATTGAATTGAATTGCTTTTGAATTGTTTTCATAAATATTTCCATTCATAAAAATGTTTTCATCAAATTATTATCTTATTATCGTGGAAAATACCTTTTAAATCAAGAATCTATGAACTTCGTTTCATAGAGATAAAAATAATATAACACCCATATGATTCATTATTTAATTTTCTAAGTTATTTTATAAATTATTTTGTTATTAATAATTCAAATTAATAGTTAAATCATATATACAAAATTCTTGTCAAAATTATTAAATATATATATATATATTTAATATATATCTTTAAATGTATATTTAAAAATAATTATTAAATATATATATATATATTTAATATATATCTTTAAATGTATATTTAAAAATAATACAAAATGTCAAAATCTTTGTTTATACTAAAAATATACACAAAACTTTAATTTATATAGAACATTTAGATATCTAAATAATTTAAATTCTAACAAATTTAAAATTTGTGTATATAACAAAATAACAATAATATATATAATAAAATATTGAAATATATATTTACTATTATTTTCTCACCGAATTTCAAACAAACTTGTTTAAAACAAAGCATGAGCCAAAACTACAACAATGATCAAAAACAGATTGAAAAATTTACAAATTCACAATAAATTTCATCGATCAAATTTCCAATGTAAATACATATTTTATATAGTTTTATCATTTTAACAAAAACTTCAGAAAAACGTTCATTTACACCACTTAAACTTTTAATCAATTAAAAACAAAATTCCTCCAATATATTGAGACACGTATTAAATCAAACTCACACGAATTCAAATGAAATTAATTTACCGATATGATCGACCAATCACTTTTCTCCTTTCGTAAGAAAAAAAAGCAAGATTTTTTTAATATATTCGAACGAAAATGATAAAAAGAAAGAACGAGGCGTACAGTAGAAGTCTGTGTCGGGCATAAAGCGAAACTAAAGCGTGTAAATCGCGGATCGACAAGGCACAGCCTGTAATTTTCCTTAAGTTCGCATATCGTGCACACGCGCGCGCGTGTTATGTTGGCACGCGATCGGTGGATTCGCGCCAAATATTCGATCGCCGTCTCAATATTTCCGCCATCGATGCACCGTGGTAATAATTGTCAATTGCTGTCGTCCGATTCTGTCATTTTCACGAGAATTTAATCGTTGAAAAAGTATGAAAAAAAGAAAAAAGAGAGAAAGAGAAAGAAAAAGATCGATATATCGCAATGTAGAGAGATATAGGATATCTCTACAATCGAGACGAAAGAATCGTTTCCGTTAAAATGGCCGCAGTCCAACTGTTTCAATTCGCCGCTTATACTTCGTTTCAATGTCAACAATGTTGAGTAGGCTTACACGTAGCCGTAAAATATAAGCCACGAAAATAGAGCAAATTTTTAGTGAAATTTTTGTTTTTTGAGGTTAGGAAAATCGCGCAAAATTTTCACCGATTGAGAAACAAGGATTGATAGAAGTGTTTCATAATGAAGGGAAATCGCAATTGTGAAATTTTATTATACGTGAAAAGTTTTTTTGTAATGTAAGATTTGTTGACAATATTCATATTATAGATTTTCAAGCATTTAACGTAGATAATTTTTACATTTCGAATGACAAGAAGAAAAAAAAAGTTATTCTTTTAATTGTAATAATTGATTGACACAAATGTTTTATAAAGTGTTTTGTATTGTGTATTTCGAATTATATGAAATTTCCGTGTGTTTCTGATGTTTGTGCCATATTTGATTAAAATAAATATCAATTGTTGTTTAAATATCGATTGTTGTTTTTCATAATCGTTCATTTAAGAAGAAAGAGTCATAAAAATCATTTTTCATAAATTTCTAATTTTCATAAAAATTTCTAAGCTTTATTATTCAGATCCATAATTCAAGGGAATCCAAATATTCAAAAAGCAAATAAATTTTTATAAATATATGATCTTTCTTTTCAAAAGTAGAATAACTTTAAATTGTATAGATGTTAGAAATATTGTATGTATATTAGAAAATAACATTTGTATTAATCATCACTTTTCTATATTACACAATTTATGTATAGAAACAATAATTTTATATTTATCTACTTCAACGATTTTGGCAATGAACTACACAAATGTATATATGTATGTAAATACATATATATGCGAAATTTTTAAATTCAAATATGCTGAAATTTTAAATTAGAAAAAATATCTGTCTTTAGCCTAAACTAAACTATTCAAATTACTATTTAATATGTAAATAAAATACGTAATATTAAAAGTATAGTTCAAATATTGGCCTATAATATTGCCATTGAATTATGTTATGAATAAAGATTTTGATTGATATTATGATTCTACCTAATAAATACATTAATTTTACCTATATAACAATTTTACCTACACCTAATAAATACATGATTCTACTTAATAAATTATTTTTTTTTTAATATTCAAATAATTTATATTTTCTCATAAGATAAGAAATATTTAAACTATTAATATATTGACACGAAATAAATAGCAATATTATTATCAATATTAAATTTTTGAATTAATGAATTTAGAATCATAATAATAATCTCTTAGAATATGATAATATATATATAATAATTAGATATATTAGAATAAAAATCGTATTAAAAATTAATTAAGACTAACAACTTTTATATAAAATAAATTGTGAGCCATAGATTAAAAACTACTGACCTAGATAAATTTCATTGTCAGTATCGTTTAGTTATTATAAATTAATAGATATATATATTCTTAAGTTATTCTATTAAAAATTGACACGAGGGATATAATAAACAAAAAAAAGAATTATTTAGAATGATTCATAGTTTTTTTCCTCGAAATGTCGTCGCGACGCCTTAATTAGAATGTAAGCCACGGCGAAGGACTATTTAATTCACCAGCCAAATTTCTTGAATACGCGCGAGTATGTATGTGTGTGCATATAGTAATAGTTCTTAAATTTTGTTAAATTATCACTACAATGTGAATGTTTATATTATATTTATAAGAAATATAATAATTTTATTATAATTCTCAATTGATATTGCCAAATTATAAATAATATTAACTATTTAATTTTATGAGATATTAATTTTATTATATTTACTAATCAACTATTAGTGATCTATTAGTGATCATTACTGATACTAATGTAAAATATGGAACAAATTAAATGAAATTATTTTAAATTATGCAAAGATGATTTATCAAAATTTCTTATATCTTTCTTCTTGAAAGCTTCTTGATAGTGAGATATTTAAAAAATTTTTACAAATATTTTTTCAACCTATATACATACCAAGAAAACTGCATTATTTAGCGATGATCTAACAATATGTATAATACAATGCGATAATTTATCAAGAAGATTAAATTTTCAAACATTTCTAACTTTCGTTTCTATATTATATATGTGTATATGTATATGTATATGTATATTTTATGCATATTTTGTATAGCAAAAGATAAAGAGAAAACTGATTCTTCGATTGATCTAGGAGTCAATCTAGAATTTCTGTGTTAATATATTCATGAAATATTAGAATCAATTCTATAGGCTAAAACTAGCATAAAAATCAATTATTATATAAAAATATCAATTGAAGCTTATTTATTAAGTTATAAGCAATTTAAATTGAGCATTATATGAAGCAAGACGAGAATAGAGTGTAACAATGGTATAACAAAGATAGAATAGTCTCGCTCTACTTTCATCTTACTTTATCATGCAATACAATTTTCAATTGTTTACAACTTAATAAATAAATCTTAATTGATATTTTTGTATACCAACTTTTATATTTATTTTAATTTTTCTATCTAATCTATCCTCTAAAAATATCTCACGAATATATTAACATTTTGTAGATTAAGCTAAATCGAGAGCACGACAATATTGTCGCTTACACAGAACACTTGCACACCGTCTCAATCTATGTTTCTACTTGTCACCTAGATCGACTTGCCATCTAATTATGTTATAATACGTTTTTGAACCGAGTTAATTTAGATTCAGGTGTTGGATCTAATAGGATGGAGTGTGTTGTGGGTCAGTAGACATGATTTCAACACGTGTTGCTTGTTAACCTCTCATAAGCTTATGTCTGTCTCTAATCTGTTCATCATTTAATTGTTTACTTTTATTAATCTCTCAAAAAAATTATGATATCTTATCTAAACATATGTAATCTATTAAAGATATATTATATCAATTTTTTTTGTTATTGTAATTTATTGTAAAAAAATTAAATCTTAATTTAATTTAAATAACTTAATAAAAAAATTTGATGGAATAAAATTAAAAAATTATATGAAGAATTAAAAAATTTATTGTTATCAAAATAAAATGATATAATATATTGATATTTGAAAGGAATTTTTATAGATGTTATTTTAAGTTTTTATAATTGTAAGAATCAATATGATTTTGTAAATTTTACTTAAATATTTTTTTGTGTTCATGATACAGTATTCATTTTTTGCATAATGCAATATATTCATTGTGAAGAATATGAATATAAGAAAAATTAATAATGTTATATGAAATATTGTTAAGTTTATAAAAATTATTTAAATGAGTTATATATTTAAAATAGTTAATTGAAAAATACTGATTTTTTTATTATTTTTTTTTTAATAATATAATTTTTCCAAAATTGATAGATATAAAATATTTTAAAGAAAATTAAAGACAGTTTTTTATAGGTTCAATAAAAATATTATTTTCTATTGTAATTTCTTTAGTTGGTATATATATATGTATATATTATATATATACATATATATATAAAAAGTTATATATTATATAGAAAAATAAAAGAGTATAATGCGTCGGAAATACAATCGTCTTGTTATTAATATTACTTTCTATTGATTGAATCAACCATTCATACTATCACACAATTGCAATATTAAAGCAATATAATCATAGCACTGCGTGATAATATGCGGAGATCGTTGCAATAATTATTTAAATTGAGCATTTTTTCGTAGCATCTTTTTACTACATTAAGTACTAAATACATTAATTCAATCTATATATTCGAAGCTTTTCTCGTTGTATACATATATCATATAAACTCCTAGAGCAGATATAAAAATTTTTTTGATAGATCGTTTAAGATCGTTTAAAAAAATTTTTAAACTTAATACATAATAACAGAGATTAAAATAAGATGAAAGATATAATTTAAAGGATTATAAAGATATAATTTAAAGTATTCAATTTAAATATGATAGTAATAAAAGTTTGAGTATATTATAAAATATATCAGTATTTTAAGTACTGAAAATAAGATCCATTTTACTTAAAATACTTATTGATAGAATTTTTTAAAATTTATTAAATATTTCAAAATTTTTGAATGTTTTGTAAAATAAATCTTCAAATTTTTTTAAAGAACAATCCAATATTAATCTTATTATTAAACAATAAAAATGTATATAAATTTTGAGAATAAAATATATGTCCAAATGATATTTTTGTTACAGAATATTTCTCCAAATAATCTCTCAAATTATTTTACATTCTATGTATCATTTCCTAAATTCTAATTTCAAAAAAAGAAATAATCGCTATTATTCTTTTTCTATAAATTAGAATAGTAAAAGACAATTATATCGGAAAAATATTAAAGAAATGAAAGACGAGATTAAAAATGATTTCTGTACTACTTAAGTTAGAACATCTTATAAGTATTCGTATATATATATAACGTTCGACGAAAATTCTTATTCAATATATTCCAGAAACGTAAAAAAATACGTTTGTACATGTATACTTTCATCATCGTTAATCTCTCAAGCTCACTAAATGTTCATAAAACATTCATAATTTTCTGTGCGTCACATGAGTTAACCACATACACTTGACTATAAACTATATAGAGTGTTTTAGAAATTATAAATCTATTATTGTAATTACTATTTTCATTACAAATATTTTCATTATCAAACTTTTAGAAAAAGATCAGTAAATTTTATTGATCTAATTGCCAATTATAACACTAAAATTAGATATTTTAAATTACTAAATTTTCAAGAGAAAAAATTTGATTAGAATGAAATAAAATTATTAATTTTGATTTTCAAATATATTCAGATAAAAATTGGAAAATTTTACCAATGGTAATTGGTATGATTGGTATTGTTTTTAAAATACCCTGTGTAAAAGAACTTTGCACTTGCAAAATACACTCAATCAGATACATCCATCCTCTTAAAATAATAAACATTAATCCGGTGTGTATTAATAAAATTTACATAACACTGACACCGGTTATGATTAAATAGACATTTCTGTTACAGAAAGTACACAAACCATACATTATTTATATATAAATTCGTTGTGAAGAATTAATTTTCTAAAAATAACGAAAAAGAAATACTGTAAATTTAACGCTAATATTTTTCTTCTAAATTTAATTGCAATATTATAATGTATATTTAGGAATAATATTTTTTGCAATTATGAGATAAGAAAAAATTAAGATCATCTAAACTATTCTATTCTTAATAATAGTTATTTTTTTGAGAAATGTTTCTCATCTTGAATTAAAATTAATTCGATTTTCTTCTCGTAAAACGTATTAAAAATATTTATGTCATTATATCATAGAATAATATGTTCCATACGATAAACCTGAAGAGAAATAAAATATAAAGTTTATTTTAACATAGAATTGTAAAGGAATTAGATATGGATAGTATAAAAATAAAATAAAAATAAAAATAAAGAAAAATTTGTGAACTTCTTTCTGTTTAGAGTTTACATTTTTTCTCATCTCTCATACCTATGTAATAATCGATGAACTTAATAACGGATATAAAATTATTTACCACTAGAGCACCACAGATTGATTTTCTTAAGTAAATATATATCTTTCTTTATATCTTGTGATTCAAACTATAAATATTAATTTAAAAGATTAATTATAATCAATCATTTTTAAAAATCAAATGATTGCAAATATTTAATTTTGTTCCAAATTGTTTTTCTATTGTTAAAAGATTTTTTAATTACCTCGAATATAATAAATTTTTTTACCGATATATTTATCTATATGTTTCCAAACGAAATGCATCAACATATTAAAAAAGGCAATTTCTTTTTATACAAAATTTGATTTTTTCGTTTTTCGTCTTATCTTTTTCTTATTATTTTAATTTATACTTTCGTTAAGAATCCTCGATATCCGCTTTCGATTTTTTTCTTCCTCCTGGTGTGAACAATGCCAATAAACCACTCACTGAAATATAAAAAATAAACTTCATTTATAAATGTTCTATATTTATAATTATTAAATTATAACGAATTTCTAAAAGTTTAAAATAAATAGTAATTATTAATATTTCTTAAAATTAATAATTTTATATTATTCTATAATTTACTGTTAGTATTAATATTAATATTAATTAAATATATTAATATTTTATAATATTGAAAATATTATAAAATTTAATGGCAAATATAAATAAAAAAATTTTACAAAGATTATTTAATAAGTACATATAAAAATATCAATATTTATTGAAATATAAAATCGTAGAAAATAAAGTGAATTTTAATAGTCTACTAATAAGAGTCTAACAAGCATTATCGCGATACTATCGCTATTTCAATATGATAAATCAAATTGTTTGATACGATACATCGAGATAAGCCTGAAGCTAATTAAAAATATAGAGTGTTGGAAATTAAAGTACGTACGGAATAATTGAGCAGCCACAATGACGATCACTAATATACAATAATCATCGATTAAATATCCGATCATTAAAGTACCACTAATGGCGCCTATTCGACTGATAAAGGCAGATAAACCAGACGCCATTGCTCTGAAACAGAATTACATTCAAGAATTAAAAAAATTTATCAATTTTTCATTTAATTTTATAGATTCTATATTAGAATTAATTTTGTAATGAACTATCATTAATTATAATATAAAAAATTTGAAATAATTTAATTATATGAAATTTTATGAAAATTAAATTTTATCAATATTTTATTTAATAATATTATTATAAGTAAGGAAAGAATTTTCTTTTTAAGAAAGTAATTTTTGTTTTGTAGATTTTTTTTAATTAGATCCCAATGATAAAATTCTTCTATTATTAATAATAATTTAATTAACTATAAGTTAAATAATAATTCTTAGTTATAGAGTAGTTAAATTCTATCAAAAAAATAATGATGGCGAATTCTAAAAATTCCATTGACAATTTCTATTTCGATTCATCGACTTTCAATATTTCATAACAGGAACAATAAATAGTGCAATTCTCTTTTTACATAATTAATTTTAATCCAATTAAATTTACTTTAGTCTAACTGTTCGAATTTAATTTTTTGAAAAATATTTAAGAAAAATATACGTAGATAATAAAATTACATAGAATTATCTATTAAAGTCTTTGTACATTTTATAAAAATGTCACCTGTTTCAATTATCATAATTCTGCATAACTCCATTGCAAACGTTTTATATTGAGAAGACTATGAGTTGATTTACTACTACTTTATATTTAAAAAAATAATTATCATTGTTATTGCACAATCTGATATATTTTTTAAATAACAATGACATTCTGATGTATAAAGACTTTTATGAGTGACTATACACGTAAATATAACTACAAGATTCTAAAATAAAAAATATATCAATAAATGATTAAATAACTAAATAAATTAAAATAGCTGATTATTTATACCCGGATATTTTGAAATCAATTGAAAAATTGGATCAATTTTATTGTAATAATGATAATGATCAAAATATAAAAAGATAAATATTTTATCATTAAGTGTTAAAAACAAGAACACTCGAAAGAATATCGAGATCGAGAGATCCTTCATTCGTTGTAAAAGATTATGGATTATATAAATAAACCTGTTAATAGAGGAAAAAATAAGTTATATTGTACGGGAATATTTATAACGATCGATAAAGAGATAAGTTTTTGTTTTGATATCTGTAAAAGAGGAAAAACAAGAATGTTACGATATTCTTTTAGGAAAGAAATGCGGAGAAGAAGAGGAAAAAATTCAACGAATTTAATTTCATTTCGCGTTGCGTTTTAAATCGAAAAAAAAAAAAAAAAAAAAAAAACACGTGTATAAGAAAGCATCATTCGAAATAAATTTGATAAATCACATATTTGAGCGATTTTTATCACAGTATTTTAATTGTTGAAGAAATGTTATTTTTATAAATTTTTTGAGAATCCTCCTTGATTATAATCTTAATTTCTTAGTTAATAAAAATTTCTTAGATAATAAAAAAATTCTTTTTCATGTACATAAAAAAAAAAGATTAAGGATTATATTTAAATATTACATTACCTCAAATGAGTTGGATAAAGATCAACCAAAAGGCAATACACCACGCTGATGCAAACTGATGTGACAGACTCAAAAACACACGAGAGTATTAAGTTTTGAGTAGATGTCTCTACTAAAAAGAGACAAGCCGTAACAATAGCAGGAATAAAGGCTGTTATCACTGAAATATTAGACAAAAATGTTTCTTCATTTGATTAATCTATTAATTTCTCAAAAAATTACAATAATTAATTTTTCATAATATTTATTGTTAATGAAAAAGTGGATTATAAAAAACATAAATATATTTTACTCACCAAGAAAAATTTTATATCCTACATAATTAATTAGTAATGGCAATATTAGAGCTGTTGGAATACACGAGGCACCCAAAATAAATGTATGGACGAACACACTAGTTTGTACTTTAGAATTGCACCCAAACGGCATATCCTGCAAAAATATATTTCTTTTATGAAAATAATAATTTATTAAATTTACTTCCTTTATTTTCTTCCTTTTTTTATCATTTATGTTAATTTTATCTAATTTTTACAGAATGTTGATATATTTTTTAGATATCTTTACTTAAATAATTAAAATTTATGTTAGATGAAGCGAAATGGAAACAGGGTGAGGCTATCTCTATTATACTTTATTTTCATCTCACTTTATCTAATGCAAACTTAAATTACTCATAATTTAATAATTACGTTTCAACAGATTTTTATATCTCAATTTTTACTCATTTTGATCTCTGGAATTTAAAAATTCTTCAAAGTTTTCTCACAAATGTATCAACATTCTACACAAAATCAAATTTCTATTAAAAAAAAAAAAACTTCTTATTTAAAGATTATACTTGCATTCAACTCACTATTGTCGTAACATTTTTTTCGATCTTCAAAGTGCAAACACTGGCTGTCTGATTGGGATACGCCTCCTGGAAGTCTGCGTATCTATGAAAAAGTTCTGGCAGCCACAAAGTCAATGTGTAATAAGAGGACGTGACGAAACAGGCGATTAAACACAACACGATCGTTCTGCAAAGGAACGGTGGTTTCAATATCGTCATGGTCTTCGAATATATCTCTTTTATCATTAATCTAAATGATTTCTCGGTCACTTCCTCTTTCTCTTCTGTATGCATTATACGATGCACCAGATCGGTTAAATTATTATTTTCAGAATTTCGAAGTTTCGTCTGAAAACAAATCCGAAATTTTATTTTGTTTTGTTTGAAATTGTGATGGAAATTTATATGTTTCTAGCCAGAAATATTTTTTGTGGAAAATACTTAGTCTTTTTTTTTTAATTATATATGAAAAGATATTATTTGGTTTTTTTTTTAAATTTTTAAAAATCAATTTTTGTTTAATTATTAAATATAATTTCTATTATTAAAAAATTGATTTTTTTGATAATTTTCAATAAAAAAAAATAAGAGATTTAATTTATATAAAATTCTAAGTTTAAAAGAAATTTTTTCTAAAATAGAATTTTCTCATTTTTATATTTAAGAAAAAACTTTAACTTAAAACTTAAACTTTTTAGAATTCTAATGTTTTTTATTAATAATATATTAAATAAAATAAAAAATAATTTATTAAATAATAGTTATAAAAAGGTGAATATCACTTACTATATATTCTTTTGGAGGTTTTCCAGTATTTTCCGAGTACATTCTCATTAAAACGTCCAACATCTGAACGTTGTATCCAGTTTCTGCGAGGTATTTAGGTGTTTCAGGGAAAAATAACAACCAAATTCCAGTCGATAAGGCTGGAAGAGAGCATATGAAAACGAAAAAATTCCATGAATGAAAAGAGAAACCAGCTGTCACCATGTTCACATTTAATGGAATAATAATCCATCCGACACCTGAAATTTCGAATTCATAAACAATTTCTGGACTTCATCCATTGAAAAAATAAAAATAAATAAAAAAAAATATAAAAAAGAATAAAAAAAAATGTATCTATTTGAGATTTTTTTTAAAGATTTTAATATTCAATATTTTTAAAAAAATAAGAAATATAAAATTTACATTTTTATCAAGATAATTTATGTATATGAATATTTGTAAAAAATTCTGCTTCTTTATTATTTCATTAATATTTTTGTTAATTTATTATTTCATTAATATTGAAATAAAAATTTTAATCGAATAAAAATTAATATTTACCTGCTAAAATTATCATTCCTAGCACCCAAGCCATTTCCATCCATGAGAGCATTCTACTCCTATGTTTGGTTGGTTGGAATTCACTCAGATAAAGAAACACAACAGCTGACTGCCCATTCATACTTGAAACATAATTAAACATTAAAGATGTAGAAATAATAATATTTAATCCTTGATTGATTTCGTCTTTATTTAAAAAAAAACTATAAATGAATATAAATAATATAAATAATAATATAATTTTTATTTATATGACATAATGAGAGTTGATATTTGTTAAATCTATATAAAACATGAAAAATAAATAAATTAATTTTAAAAAAATAAAATATTTAAATGTATATTTATATAAATTTATATATTGATTAAATTTAAGAGATTGATACTAACGCTGCACCGCTGAGAAATTTTAAAAATAAGAAAACCCAGTACAATGGCACTACCGATGCCAATAATTCGGAGATACCATGTAGAAATAGTGCGACCAATAGAGATAATCTTCGCCCCTTGATAGCCGCGTAGCAACCCCATATATATGAACCAGCTAACATACCTGCAATTGAAAATAAACTATTAGAGATTAATTGTGATTCAATCTAGAATAGTGTCCAATTTAGTAAAAAATAATTTTTAAGAGTTTAATTCTCAAATATATATGTATTTTAATAAATATAAGTTGTAATAATGTTAATATATATATATAATTAATATTATATAAATTTTTATTCCTATATATAATTTAATTTTAATGTTATTGCATAAATAAAATTTTATTAGATATAATATTTGTGTTTGGATAAAAAAATTCATAAGAAGATATTTAGTATTTAGCATCATGCAATTATTCTTTAATTATTTGTATTTAACAAATGTTATTTAGTGTTCGATTGCAGCAATTCGTTGATACTACTCTTCGTTACAACTTTCATGAATACAGTTAATTTTATACACTTGTCAGAGACATGTTTAGTTATCTTAATCAACTTCCTTATTTCGATTCTTTGTTACTTTGATAGCAAATAAATAGATTTATACATCATCGCACAATATATTACAAATGCATTAATTTGTTCGTTCAATATGTATATTTTAGTGAAAAATAAAAAAATAATAAGAAAAAAAAAATAGAAAAAATAAAAAAAATAAATTTTGATTTTAAAATTAATATTCTGAAAAATCATAAAATATGGTCATTTTAATGATACATCCCTGTTTTTAGGTGCATTAAGATTCATTTAATTTATGTCGCATTCCATTTACAGAAACATCATTGTCTTGATATTTTTGCACAAGAATTTTTCTCTTGGACAATTATTGTGATGAATCAACTTCACTTTTATCTTATTCCACAATCTTTTTTCTTTTTGAAAATTTGCAAGCAAATTAATGCTATTACTAAGTAGCATCAACTTTATTTAAGAAAAAGAAAATTATTTAAAAAAAAAATTTGCTTAAACAAATACAGAACATTAGAAACAAATAAATAGATTCGTTAGAAACTTGAAAAATATTATTTTAAAATATTAATAATGTTTTTAAAAAATAGAATGAATAATAAGAAACACGAATAGAAAAAAATGTAAATTTTTAAAATATCATTAAATATTATTATCAGTACTAATATTCATGTTATGACTTAGTAACTAGAAGATTAAAATATTACTTTGTTTTAAAAAATAACTACGTAAAAAAATGAATTATAAATATAAAGATAAAGATGAATGGATTAAAAAAATGTCAACTCGATAAAAGTTAAAAAAAAAAAAAAAAAAAAAACGATGATATTTAAACTTATATTTTAAATTTAAAATTTTTTTTCTTATATTCACCAATATTTTTCTTTATATTTTATGACGAAGATTTGCGAAATGATTTCGAAAAGTATTTACGAAAATGATATCAAAAGTGAACAACTAAAACAGAAAATGTTTGCGCGGGTAGAAAATAACTTGCAATTTTACGAGGGTCTTTATATTAAGTTGAAAGGAATGCGACTTGATATCCTGGCCAAGCAATGTGTTGACGAAATACCATAAAGTTAGCATAATGATACGCAGAAGTTAGATCGATCCGAGGGCGTGTACGAGAATTGCAGAAAGGCATGCAAAAAATTATAATTTTAAAATAAGACGAACGCAATATGCACAAATTTTCTATATGTTTAATAGAAAAATTAAACAAATATTTAAAAAATTTTATATGAAACGAAATATTGAAATTTATTTTTAAAAATGGTACTTCTCTTTAAAATTCTTTTTTTTTTTTAAACAATGGAAAAAAAATATTAGAAAATTATGATTATAAAATAAATATAAAATGACAATTAAAAAAAAATTTCAAAAGATATTTTCTCAAATAAGAAAAAGTATCAATAATGATCGAAAATAATTATTTTTTGATGAAAATGAAACCAATTAATGAATTCATATGCCGGAAGAAATATTGATTACAGTGTTGATTATTCGAGTGTTACCTAACATGGGGGCGGCACTCAGACGTCCCTTGTCCATTGTGGTCATTCTGAAGTCGCATGCCGCTGATGGTAATATGAAACCGATGCTTGTTATACTGAAAGCCACGTTCATAAAGATCATACTGCAGACGGCCATAACCTTAAGGTTAAACTTGCCAAATCCTGTGAATAGATGCCAAGAATCGATGCAGATATTCTTTTATATAAGTGATTTTTTGTGCAAATAAAAAGTGAAAAAATCAAATTGAAGAAAATGAAATTAATAAATATTTTTATTAATAAATTAATAAAAAGCATTTATTAATTCAATTTATTGCTATTCCTCTTCAATTTAAATCAGATTTCTCATTTTTCAAGATTTCATTCATATTATTTTTCAAAATAATTCAAAACAATAATTTAATTAGATAAAAATGTAAATTAATTAATCCAATATATTTTAATATACATCTTATTTCTTATTTGTCAAAATTGAAAATCTATTTTTATGAAAACTAAGAAATTATATTGAAAAGAAAAATAAAATCATACTATCTCAATATTTTGCAAATATTTTTATCAATATTGAAAATATAATGTTAAAAAATAATATATTTCAATGTGAAATTAATAGAAACATTTTTAATTAATTTCTTTTCGCTAATTTTTCTTCTTCAACATCACAAAGGAAAGAACTACCTGTTTGGTCAACGGCATCTTGAACCACGCTTTCCGCTGTTTGCTTGGTGCCTGCAAATACAAGAAAATAATATGATTACTCATAAAAAGAGAAACAGAGAGAAGCAGAAAGAAAAAAGAAAGAGGCAAAGAGAAACGGTACAGGCTGATGTGAAAGTTAGATTCCACTACAGTGCTCATCAAGTCCAAGAATAAAAATATTCTTCGAATAAGAAGCAACGTCCCGACCATCTGTCAAAAACAAAAGCAAATGAACCTTATATCTCTCTGAAGGCTCTTCTCTTTTCTACAAATCGTTCAACTCACGTCAGTGTGCAATACTTGTTATTTACATCAGTTTGCACCGTCTCGAAGCATTTCTTTGTCTTGAACATATATCTTCTTTATTACCTTTGAATCATCATCTGACACTTATGATTGTTTTCTTTTGTTCAAATTTATATTTGATTTAATTCAAATTAAATAGATACGATTAAAATTAAATTAAAATTTAATTTATATCTATTGGATTGAATTTAATTATTAGATTATTTTTTTTTTTTGCTTCTTATATTAAATTTTAAATAAAACTTTTAAAAATTTAATTTTAATTTTATGATATATTAAGATATATTAAAATGTTTTTAAATTTAATTATATGATAATTATTTAAATATGACGTAAAGAGTGATTTTGAATTAAATTTAAACAAGATAACTGATATCACAATAGGTATCATTTGTTTTGATTCTACATATAATTTTGGATTAAATGTAATTCGATTAAAATTAAACTTGAATTAAATTCGAATTGTTCACTATTTTATGAGCTTTGAGATTAATTCAATTTTAGATTATATTTAGATTAAATTTAAGCCAACAAGTTTCAATAATAATCATCAAATATTTTATTTATTTTATTTATTTAATATTTCGACATATTAACAACACGTGATCCACACAAATGATCAAACTTCTATTTTTTAAGAATTATAATTTATAAATAATATTCATTTATAATATTATTTAGTTAAAATATTAATGAATATTTTAGAATGTATTATAGATGCTTCGGTTTTTTTGATGGAATTAATCATTTGAAAAATAAGAAATAAGAAAAAAAATAATCTAAAAATAAATAAAAAATATTTTATTGACTCACCTTTTTGAGAAGTTTATATCAAATATTTATATCACATTTAATAAAAAAAATATTCTTAGAAATATATCTTTGAATTAAATACAATTTTATTTGTAGTTAATGAAATATTATTATCTTTAAATTAACAAGTCAATCATAAATGATATGACATTTTTCACAATCTCTTAAAATTTAATGAAGGTAAAGAAAGAATAACAGAAAAATCTATTAGCAAAAAATAATATCAAATGTCGAGAACTCACAATAGAATTTTTAATTGCTGCTTAATTTTTTGAACATGTGTGTCAGAACATGCTCTTTTGTTTATAGAAATTATATACATCCCTCATTTTTTGATTTTTATTTCTCGTTTAAATTTCGAGATATGTAGACATCATTTCATGATATTATATTATGCAAAATTCACGACGAAAACGTAAATAATCCATCTAGCCTATATTTATTTCATTTATAAAAAATATAAAAATTTAGATATCATCTATTTTTCACCGCTTACAAGCAAAACGCTAATAATTTATAATTTGAATATACACTTTTTGTATACACGTGAACATAGCTAAATACTCACTTTATCATAAATTTCACATGTGCAATTAATAATATTAAGAAAAAAGAGAGATAAAAAGAAAAACAAATTGAATATAGAAAAATTATCGACACACGAAATAGAAGGGTTACCTTGGAACGTAGAGACAACATCCGAGATTAGCGGCTTCGAAGCAGCCGGATCGCTCTCGAATCGAGCGATATCACCCGACATTGTAGGCGCGCGCAACTAAAGCATCGCAGTGCCGTCTGATCTTGTTGGTGTATAATAGAGCGGCTTTGCTTTACTGAACAACGGCTAGTCGCGTTGAGTCTCATTCGCTACGAGATCAGTCGAATGACTGCGACCGACCGAGTCCGACTGTGACCGACTGCGACCGATCACAGTTGCCCCCCTAAACTGCTACCAACAATATTCCCCCTGGCTTTATAGGCTTAAGGTATAGGCATAGATTCTTGGTTATCTGTGGCCTTAAGCTTCGCGTGCTTCTTATCTATTGTTAGCAAATATAATAGATGAAACATATATATTTTTTTTATACTTGAACTTTTTTAATGGAATGAAATTTTATTTAGAGAACCCTATGTGTGTGCAACATTTTATTAATTCTAAGATAACGATATCGATCTAAGATAAGATAAATTATATATTTCGATTTTTTCTACCAACTGAATATAAATATTAATTCATCAAACTATATAGGAAACTTTATTATTTGGGAAATAATTACATTATGTAGAGAAAAAATTATTTTAACAGAGAATAAAATAGATCCATTTATACAGAAAAAAAATCTTTAATATAATGTAATGAATAAAATAATATATTTATTTGATTTTGTTAATTTGTTAATTGATTTCTTTGAAAAAAAATAAGATTTGAATATTATAATCCTATATTTGAATTTGAACAAAATTTTTTGAGATTTGAAAAATCTTGAAATTTGAATTTGTAATATAAATTTTATTAGAGATGAGATCTCTTTTTAAATATGAAGAATTTTGACAAATATTAATCAAAAAATGATATAAATAAATATTTATTGTCTTTTAATTAAATATTTTTATTAGAAATAGTTATCATAATTTTTTGAAACAAATTTTAAATGATGAAACAAAATAAATATTTTGTTATATTTTAATATTGCATAATTAATAAATAAAAATATTAATTTTAATATTCGATATGAACCTTTAATATCCAATAAACATTCCAAGATATTTAAAATGTTTAAAATATAAAAATAATGTTTAAAATAAAAAAAAAATAACATTTTTGTAACAAATTTTATAAACCTGAAAAAAATTTTTTATTTTTTTTTAATTATATTATAATTTATTTAAAATTAGATAAGCTATTTATAATTAATTGCATAGATAATGGAAATTTAGTTTAAGCGCATTGGACACAATAATTAAGATAAACTAATCTGGTTGATTGAAGATTGGAAAAGTTGTTGAAAACAGTAATGAACATTTCAATTTCATTATACTAACTTTTTTAAAATCTTTTTTCTGTTTTTCAATTCTTTAATTAAAATGAAAATTTTTCTTTATTAACAAATAAAAAAAATGATGACTTCGATTTAAAAGATAATGTAATATTTAAAAACAATTAATTGTTTTTATAAAATAATTTCTTTTATGAAGTAAATATTTTTTTAATAAATATTTATACTTAAAAATTGTTTAATTTCAAATCATTTCTCATGATATATTCACAAATTTAGTTTTTCCTTATTAATTATTCGAAAAACTTATCAAAAATAATTAGTTTTTCTGATTTATTTGGATAATTGATTTTCTATTGAATTGAATTTATATTTTCTATTGTAAAGAAAATGTATTCAACACGTTCTTATAATGTGTTATTGATATCCGTTTATAACTGTCGAACAAAAAAAAGAATAAGGGATAGAAAACCTGTTCGATGCCAGTTCATTCGTAAAAAAAAAAAAAAAAAATATAACGGAATGCATAATGGAACTCTATGCATTAGATTGTAAATTTTCCTATTTTATAACATTGGAAAATTCTAAGATAGAACATACTCGACACACAATCATATTTCTTTGTCTTTTATTTCTTTTACATTAACTTTGTATCTTTCTTCAATCAAAAATATTATAAACATATACAAAAAGATATATACTTTAACATAGCTTCTTTTTAAAAAATATTAATTAAATAATTCCACTATATCATTTTAAAGAATTACATCATTTAAAAGAATTATATTTTACGTAATTATATAATCCAATAAAATAATAATTAATTTTTTAAAAATTATTGAAAAAAATTTTTTCTATTAGAATATATAATATAGTATAAAAGAAAAAATTTATATATTATATGTAAAAAAAATTCAAAGTTTATCGAATCTAACAATTTTTGAACATAACCAATTTATCTAACCTAAAATAAAATAAAAATTATCTTTTACTGAAGTGTTTTTAAAAAGAAAAAACTACTTGTAATCGCAAATAATAAATCATATTTATCACGATTAATCATCGATGGAATAATAAATGAGAGAAGAAATAAAATAATAATTATGTTTATTATCTAATAAATAAATGATAATTTTACCTGTTTTAAAAATTTTATTTTAGATGCGTTATGAAAGACATTCATTTTAGATACACGTAATATAAATTACACTAATTAAGAGAAATCCACTTCAAATTTGTCACTATAATTTTATCGATTTTGATAATGATAATTAGACTGATAAATACAGATATATATTGATTTCGAGTTGAAATTCGAATTTTTCATAAATCATAATTTACTAAATGATAATTCAATTGTACATTACAATCATATATTTCTTAATTATTTTTTGACAATTCAGAACTTTTCTGATTTATTGTGTGATAATACCTTTTTTAATATAAGGATTTTTTTTTTTAGAATAATTTTTATAATTATATAATTAACATAATATAAATATTTCTCAATAACTAGGGACATTTTATTAGGTATATTTTAGACTTTCTTATACAATTTACACACTTGAATATCGTGGCTTGTGTGAAGTTTTTGAATGTTAAATCTTTTTAGTGTTTAAATATTCAAATGCAAATATAAATATAATTTAAATATAAAACATTTCAAGATATTTATATTAAAATATTTGAATAGATATATATTCAGATGCAAAGCATTTAAGTTTCAAAGTATTCTAGTGTAAAATAATTTAATATTAAATGATAATAAGTATTTAAATAGGTTATGTTTGAAATATTTTCGAAGTTAAGATATTAACATATTAAACGAATGTTGAAATATTTAAATGTTAAAATACTCGAATTTTTATGCTTTTAAATGTTAAAATATACTAATAATAAGTATTCTAATATTTAATTTGTTAAGATTTATAAAATATAAAATATTTAAATATCGAAATATTATTATATTCAAATTTTGAAAATATTAAAATAATCAAATACTAAGACAAAATTTTTCATCAATACTCAAAAAATGTATTTTAATTAAATTGAATTAAAAACTTCAATTTAACTTGAACATCTTAAAAATATGCTAAAATTGTGTTTATATGACTACATTTATATGAAGAAAATACATTGTGCTCGATTATCTAAACTTCAGTTGAGTTCTATTATCTGAATTACCTCCGAGAGTCATGTTCCACTGTATCTCAATATCGTATACATAACATTTAATAGAAATTCAAATTAAATGTGTCTTATAAACAGTTATTTTTATTTGAATTACAATTAATTGTAATGCAAAGTATTTAACAGATGTTTTTAATTCTTTTGAAATTAATAAGATTATATCTCAAAATAATTTTATACGGATTTTAATATCATTATAATTTTTTTTATACTTATTTTCTGATAAAAGACTTATTAAAACATATTTTATTAAAATTGAAATTATTCATTTTATTTTGGAAATTAAATTTAACTTATTTTTAATCAATTAATTACATTTTTTATTATCTTCACTGACAAAAGAAAAATTCATCTCAAAAAGATTAAAATGTTTATAAAACACTGTTAAACATAATCTAAAATGTCTAAAAATTCGACATATGACGTCGATTTTCATCACAATTTTCATCAAACAACCAAAACAAAGTAGTGACGATGTTCATGTCGTGGCTGATTATTTTAGCACGTGTGTCAGCATGTTAAATCGAAACGGTGTCAAGAACACAACGATACCACATCTTCAATGAATATTTTCTTGTATACTTATATCGAGCAACAAAGAAATTAATTGAATTATTTGAAATTTAATATTTCAATATTTTATATATCTTATACTTTTTATCTAATGTTTGTTTTCAAATTATTTAAATCCTTTAATTTTTTCTTGGAAATTTTTCAATTGATATAAAAATTTTAATTCGTGGCAATTTATCCTGAGATTATCAGAAATTGATCATTATCTTTTTTTTCTTTTTTCGATTTATAATCTCTGGATTAGTTTGAAATTAATTCAAAAATAATGATAAATTTGATATTTTTGATATGTAATAAATAAGAAATAGAATCAATTTTATAATTTGATGATATGAAAATGGGATAAACGAAGAATTGTTAAATATAATATAATATTTCATATATATTTTCAATTAATATTTTTGTATCATAAATGATAATTTCATCTGAATCAAAAATGATTCTTTATCGCATTCTATATCTTATATGATATAAAAATAATATTTAATATTATCGCCTTTATATAAAATATAGAATACAAATTGAAACTAAATATTATAAAATTACATAATGCGATATAAGTTCTTATAGTGACTCATGAACCAATGGCAATAAAAATTGATAAACAAAATGTTTGAAAAATCAAAAGCGACTATAATTTATGTTTTGAACTAATTTATGTTTTTAACAACTTTAACTATCCTACATCATATTATATCTTGCCTATGGCAATATTTCATCTTTTATAGTTATCGACAGGTATTTTTTGTTTCTATACTAAATTCATATCTGTAACTTATATTTTTCTTTTTTTAACCAATATAAGAAAAAAATAAAATTCAAAATTTTTTCCTTTTTTTCTTGATTTAATGTTAGATGAAGAATATCGTTTAGTGCAACGTAGAAACGGAAAATGGTAAACGGAATTGATAAATTATATCGGTTTGAGTCTGTTAATTCTAGTTTATTTGCGAATTGTTATTGGCGTGCTGCATTATTATATCACTCGATAACGCATTTATTTGACGATAAAAATGCTGCTTGCTAATAATTCATGCATGTAGCGCTATTAGGTAGTATAGCCTCTGATTAGGCTGATTCATTTATAGCATAATTGTCATTTTAAAATGAAATTTTTATTAAATAAATTTTCAAAATTTTTAAAAAAACTTTATATTTGTAGGAATGTGTTTTATTTTATTTAATTTAATTTAATTTATTTAATTTTAAATTATTTATTTTATTTAATTTTTATTTTAATTTTTAACTAGCAATAAAAAATTAGCAATAATTTTTTTCATAATATTGATTTTTTTTTAAAAACTAAAGTAAATTGTAATTATCTATATATTTATAAATAAAATATTTAATTTTGTTTAGTAAAAAAAAAAGTTTTTTTTAATAAATTAAAAATATATATTTTATATAATTATATATTTATATTATTTTTATTTAATTCACATTAAATTGTTGTTAAATTGTTAATAAATAAAATTCAATTTTTATAGAAAATTGTTTTTTATTTTTTCTTTTATAATATTGTTTTTAATGAATTGGAATGGAATTCTCCAATAGAGATTTATTACATTTGAAACAAATCTTTATATCAATGTTATTTGAATTCAATTTAATGATAGATAATTTTTTTTATTTAAATTTTTTCTCCTTTGATATATTATATTTATATATTATTAATTTATCTTTATCTTATTTATTTCTTTTATTTCAGTCACATATACGTATAAACAACATATTATCATTGTTATTTACATTTAGTACATCTTTCTGTATATGATACATATTTTATTTATTAAAATATATAAATATGTTTCCGTAAAAAATTCAATATTCATTTATTATTGTTTTTTAAGTTTTTCATTTTTTAAATCTTTTTATATTATTATTATTAAATTATAACTTTTTTATTTTTATTTGTATTCATACACGTGCTTGTTTTAATATATCCTTCAAAAAAAAAATGATGAACATTTGAAACAACTTATTACAAAGATAAATTAACGACAATAATGAATAGTAAAAGACAATTTAGATAATTTTAGTTCAGCGTTTTTGAATTTGTATTTTATAAGATCAAAATAAAAAATTCTTGTTTTGTTATTAATAGATAATTATTTTTTTATTTTCTGTCTAATTTGTAATAATATTTATTAGTAAAAAATAACAATATTTTTTTATTTTTATCTATTATTTTAATTCTTTTTGTTTTTTTTTTAAATATATCATAATATAAAAAGTAATAAATTTTTTTGAATTAAAAATTATAAAATACGACAAATGATATAATGATTTAAAATATTTAAATACTTATTTTACAATATTTATCTTATAGCAATTTAATTCTAATATCAAGTATTGATTTTTAAATAACAAGTTTGAAAATTAAAAGATTGCATAAAGTGAATTACTTTTATAAGACATAATTTATATATAATTTATTCTATTATTATATTATTTTATTAATTTTTAATTTAATTACTATATTTTTTTATAACATATGATCATAATCATTTTTTTAAGAAAATAAATTGATCATCAAATTTAAAGAAGATATATATTATAAAATTTGAATAAAAAATTTCTTTTTAATTAATATAATCAGAAAATCATTTAAATTCTTTATATTAGAAAAAAATCTACATTAATTTTTTTTTTATATTTATTGATGACAAAAAATTATAACTGTAATCTAAAAAATTTTTACAAAATAATATAATTTATTTTTTTAATATAACAAAAAACAAGAGAAAATCTTCAAAAAAAAAACAAAATTAATAATTCAATAATTAAAATAAAAATTTATAATTTTATTTATTATTATTATTAATCATTAATAATAATAATAACCACCAAATCATTTTATCATTATTTAATATAATATAATATAATACTACTACTATTACTATTACTACTACTACTACTACTAATAATAATAATAATAATAATTTACTTACTTGATTTAATTTCATCCTCTATACCAACCATAATAAAGTTTTTCAAATATCTCCAAATATCCTTACAGCAAAATTAAAATTCAAAATAAAAATATCTTCTCCTTTTTTTTTTCTTCCTCTTCTTTAACCCTCCGTGAACTATGCGAAGTTAGATCAACACCGGCGGTTTTAAAACTATTATATTTCTTCAACATAAATCGTCTAGTTTGAATAAGTTCAGCTCTTCACCGATGATTAATGATTTTTTTGTTTCCTTTACCGACTTTACAAAGGACTTTTACTATTACATCGAATATTTAATCTACGTGCGACATCAACTTGCAATTATTCCACTTATCGGCTGTTTATACATATAACGGGTGAATTAGTAGTACTTGTTTAAGATTTATTTAAGATTTAAATATTTTAAATGATTCAAAGGAAAGTACATGCTTTGAAAATCATATTTAAAATTATGATAATCAACATTACAATAACAGTGGTATCATTCTATTCGAATTTATAAAAATGTAAATTTCTTATAAGTTCACCCGTTATATTATTTACCCACTGCCATGACAAATGGTATATCGCCATTTTACAAATGTTAATTCTATAGTTTAAAAAAATTTTTTGAAAATAACTCAAAAACTAAAGTCGATCGTCAACTATATGTAAAGAAAAAAGTTGCTCAAAATAATGTTTTTTGTAACATATTTCAAAATCAAATAAAGTTGTTGCGAGTCAATCGGTAAATTAATCAATATTACATATGATATTAGATTATTGCAAATGAAATGAAAATAATATTAATCAAAATTTGAATTAATTAATTCAATTTATCAATTAATGATTAATTTATTTGATTGATTTAATTTAATAAATTGATCATTAATTATAATTCCTTTTTTTATTCTTTATGATTATATTTGTCAATTAAAGATTTTTTTTTCCTCTAATGTATTCCTTCTCAAAAATTCTATTAATATTAATAGTTTTTTTTTATAATTCTTTACATTGAATTTTAAATTTCGAATTTAATGTTATAATTGATCGCAATACACAATTCATTTATAATAAAATAATGACATTCAAATTATATTCACCCAAGTATCAAATTTTAAATTGACATATAATAAATATTACGTTTAATCACTTATCTTCAAATGATTTTCAAGATTTATAAATTCATATGCAACAATCTAAATAAGTAAGAATCGAAAGTCAAATGTAAACGCGTGTTTAAAATGTGGTGTTTCTTTATCCCACGTGGTTGCGAAAACAAAGTGGTATATCATCTCTCCGCCATATTTTTTTTATCGAAAGGGAAACACGAAGAAAAATAGATTAGAACACACGATGAATCAATCTTGGAATCACAACGTAGACTGAGCTTCGGAAGAAACATCGAGAGAGAGAAACACTCGATTGGCAATGGCCACGTGTGCCATAAATACAATTGTGAAAATGCTCGTTATGAAACTTTTCGCGTATACTAGTGACGTCGAAAAGAATATTGTTCCACCTTCCTTCCTTCCTTCCTTCCTTTTTTCCATGAATCGATCGTTTCTCTTGCAATCGTGCAAACCTACGAAACTGATCTGTTGGAAATTGAAGCTAATCTAAATAATAAAATCGAAATAGAAGTTCCAAGAAATAAAACTCTTAAGTTTTAAGAATCTTTATATCCAGTTTAGTCCGTTAGTTAGTAACTAATTAATAATCTTCCCGTTCGTGTCTCCTTTTTCAAACGCTTGTTACGCGATATAATTCCGGCAATTGTGTCAATTATCACAGGGTTAAATGGACAAACGAGTGTGTTGAAAACGAAGAAGGGAACACCGGTAACTATTATCGCTGACAACAGTTTAATTTTTCTTCTTAAGGAGATCATCCTATGTTTCTAATTAATCTAATTAATCATGGGAGTTAGTGAAGAATATTAAGCACACTCGTCCCACATCACTTGCTTCCATCACGATAAATAAAAACAATTTTTATCTTGTTACGTCATTTCAAAATATAAAATTCGAAAGTTGAATGATTCAAATGATTGAAGTCTTGAAGAGGATTGAATCTAAAAAATTTGAAAATTATTTGAATTTCTTTTTCTAAATTAAAAAAGTAAACTTTTAAACGTTTGAGAATTTGGGAAAAGAGTTTATAAATTTAGAATCTTAAAAATTTTTTTCTTAAAATAATTTACAAACAAAAGATTGATAAATGATTAAATTATTCTTTACTATCCCTTACCTTTGTTTTCTAAACAAATTTAATAGATTTAAACAAAATCTATCAATACTTTTTCAATCTTGGCTGAAAGTTCATCGAACGATCTTCTTCCATTTCAATCCTTTTTCTCGAAATTTCCTGTTAATCTTGTCCCATCCTCTTCATCGACTCTTGGTACAATTCTCATCGAATCTTTGTTTCTGCACCGATCGCCTCAACGATTGTTCGCTAAAACAGTGTACACGATTAATCGATTTTAATTCGACATATTTTTAGATCAAATGACATCATGTTCGATATTAGAATCATAAACGGATATTATTGAATTCGTTATACCAATAAATTGTGTAAATAAAAGACGTTATTGGAAAATGGTTATTGAGAATATTTTCCTTCTAAGAATCAATCTCGTGCAACAAACTTAATGTATATTTTATATCTTTCGAATGACATGTTATTGCAAAATTTTAGAAATCGAGAGAAATTTTGAGTTATCTTAGGAGGGAAGATATTCGAAGATACGTTTTGTCAAAACTTTGCTTCTTAGAAAGATATATTTATTAGTTATTTAAAAGAATTTTAATCAATAAAGTCGTTAAAAGGAAAAATAAGAGAAGAGATTTAAAATTATTGGGAAATAAATAGAAAATGAATTATTTTTAATTTGAAAAATCAAAGAATACAAAAATTGTAGATATTTAGTAACAAAATTTGATTTTAAAAATTTAAGTGAATGCTCAAAACATGATAAAAACTTTAAATTCGAAAACAATGTCATAAATCGAATCCTTAATGTTTACGAAACAATCATCCCTTGATCCTACGATAAAATCTCGCAAATTTCTCAATAATGTTTTTATTATAGAATAAATTGAAACGTTGAACGTATATTAGACAGATAGTAAGATAAATAGGCAGAATAAGTGGAGAAAGGATACGTAGAATCCAATAAGAATCAACGACAAACTATCACCATGAAATTGATGGGTGTTTCGTTTTATAAAGACAATTTACGAAAAAGTTGTTTTTTTTTCTAGAAAATTTTAATTTTGGAAGATCATAGTTTCTCTCTTTTTTTTTAATATTTTATTTACACAAGAATACAAAGACATCCTGTTTTTCATCGTTATCATGGTCTTGCATGAAGAAGCTGGAAGTTTGATAAGATTCAATAAAGTAATCGGATTGGAAATAATGCTTTCCCTTTATTAAATGTTCTATTGGAAGATTTTTTTTAAAATTAATAAAAATGGATACGTAAAAAAATAATTAAACTATAAAAAATATAAGTAACAATAAACAAACAATAAACATGATTGAAAAAAGAAAAAAGAAATAAAAAATTAATAGAGATCTATAAATAGATTTCTATACCAATTATTTTGAAAATCTTTTATAATAAATTTTCTATAATCAGAAATATAATCATTTCTGTTATTCAATTTATATTTACATAATATCGTGAATGTTTTGATGATATGAAAAAAATTTACTCTATCGCGATCAAATAATCTAATTTTTAAAAAAAATGTTAATTTTGCGTTGTTCAATTGCAGAACTTAAAGTCTGATTACACAACGCAGATTGCTTCTTGCGATCGACGCACGTCGATAAGAATTAAGACGACATTTGCGTGTGCCTTCAATAGGATAGAACGTTGAATCATTAACAAATCAAATAGTCAAATTGACTATTCCTGATTGTGCAAGACCGACTAACAATGAGATCATATTAAAACATTAGAAACAAAATGAAAGAATATTTGAATAGTATTTTAATACATATTTTAATAATTAAATGATTGATTCAAATCATGCAATTCTTAAAAAAAAAAAATACATTTTATATATTTATTGTTTGAAAAAAATTTGTTGATTAAGCGATATTAAATTATAGTGAAATGTTTGTTTATTTATAAGAACAAATACATCAGTTTGTTCTTATAATAAGAATTCATATAATCCATCACTGATGATTTTTCATTTAATTAATGAAATTTACATTTGTATAGGAAAATTTTTACAAAACTACTTTTCTAAAATATATAATATAAATTTAGAAATAATTAAGAAATAATTTAGAAATAATATTTAAAAAAATATTGCAATGATGAAATACATAGTATATTACCTTCTAGATAATATACTATCTATTAATAAATATACTATCTCTATCTAGATAATATACTATCTCCTAATATACTATCTCTTTAATAAATATATTAATTTTATAAATATATCTCTTTAATAAAATTATTAACAAATAATAATAATTCTTTAAATAGACTTAAAAATAAAAAATTAAGATAATAATATTAATAATAAAATTAAAATAATAATATTCTTTTATTTAAACTATTTATACTCCTCTTTTTATAAGGTAATTATAATATTTAAAAAAAAAATCTATTTCTAAGGATTAAAATAAATATTTATATTGTTTTCTAACCTTTAAAATGCCCGGTATTCTCTTCATGATTCAATAATTTTCTTACAAATGGAGACATATGAAGAATGAAGGGTTGAAATTAATGTTACCCCGTTACAGTAGAATGCAACGTCTTAATCGAAAGTCCACCAAGGGGAAAGAGTGAAACGACGAACGAATTATCGATGCGTATTGCTATCGTAAGCTCTGACAAAGGCGAAGCTCGAACCAAGGCCATATACGCAACAAGACCTATTTTATACGACTTCCTTGTCGACTAATACGGCTCGATATACCCGCCAATGTTTCCTGAAAAAGAAGAGATGAAAAAGTCACGTTCTGGTCTTGTACAATGATGAAAAAAAAAATAAATAAATAAAATTGAGAAAATGTTACGCAATGTACATATTTGAAAGATAAATATGGATATGAATGTAGCTTGATTGTGAAAATAATTACCAAACATTTTTATTTTTTTTTTTGAAAAATTGAATAAATAATAATATTTGTAGAATTCAATATCTTTGTTTATAATTGCAAACTTTTTGATATAAAAATAAAAAATATATATATGTGTAGAAAAATTTTAATAAATTATTTTTTATCATAAAAATAATAAAAGAAATTAAAATATCAAAAGAAAATATAAAATATTATACTTTCTAATTATTTTCTTGTTTATCGTTGAAATACAGAAATAAATTAGAACAAAACGCAAAATATAATAGTATATTAAAAAAATTTATAGTATATTAAAAAAAGGCAAGTATATTGATGCGTGCAAAACAAAAAAAATGATAGAAAATCTGAGGATATAATAAAATAGACTATTGACTGTGAGGCTATAGAATATAGAACATCGTTCAATAGTAAATCGAATCGAAAATCCTTGTGGAAAAGAGAGAATCGACAAAGTGCAATTTCCGCGGCGGAAATTACATCTACGATGTTGAACGTTGAAAAGCTTTGTTGAAAACCTTTCCATGTACTTACACGCGTAAACATTGTATGCTTACTTACGTGTCAAGAATAAAAATAACTGTTCAGAAGAGAAAAGACAACAACCGATTCCATACAGATGATTATTCATATAAAAAATATTTGCATATGACATTTTATTTCAATTTCTTTTTTTCTGTGAAATTATTTATACTTTATTTCGGCGATATAATAATATATTCTCCTTTGGAATTGGTACAAATTTAATAATAGATCATTTCTAATATTCAATTTAAAATTATTCCAAGAGTGGCGAAATATGACTTTAAAATATATCTTTTACTTAATCGTTATAAGACAAAGATATATTTATTTACGTGAAAAATAAATGAAATTTTGAATATTGTAATATTAAATTTTTATGTATCAATAAAACTTTATTTATTCTAATATCATTTTTAAGAAAAATATTTCTATTTTCACATTTCCATATGTTAAAATTTCTTTATATTTCCACGTCTTCTTCTAAAACTTCCAATATCTTTATCAAAAATTATTGTTCATTTATCTGGAATGAAATCTAATGTTTCTAATAGTTTTGTTCAAAAGCAACCAAATCAACCAAACCAACAACAAAACTGACCTTAATCAACACTAACGAGCAGTCACCCGATAAATAGGTTTCCCTTGGTACACGGGAAGCTCATTTTACATCCGGAACTTGGATGGAGGAGCTAGGTAAGTAAGTAGATATCCAGTCGGAGAAAGGCGTAGGTCGAGCTTTCGTCTTGGTCGCGAGCTTGCAGAATCGTCAGTCGGTTCTCGCGTCTCGTCGATGAAGCACACCCCCAACCCTGTATAAGAAACATTCGATAAATAGGGAAAATTTAATCGTAATCTACATACTTTCGTTTCATTAATCTTTCTCCATCGTTTTCTATCTCCTTTTCGAGGAGAACAAAATCATCATTCCGTGTATCTTATTCCAAGAAGTCTCTTTAATCGTTGACAAGAAAAAGAAGAGGGGTAACAATACGTGACAGAAGTGACTGAAAAAAATAAGAATTTTTTTATCTTGTGATTTTAAGATTTCTTCGCAAAAGAGTTAATTGGTGTATTTTGATTGACATGATCGATCCATTTTTCGATGGACTTTTCATGCGAGGAATTGTTTGCGCGACATGATGAGAGACAGAACTTTTAGAGGTGAGGAAGAGCTTTGAAGATCCGTGAATTATGGTGGATAAATTGCACGAGTACGAGGGTTTCGCTGGGAGGGTGCACGATGTTCGAGACAAGTTTAAAGAGAAATGGGAGACGTGGAAGGAGTGGAAGAATGGGATACCGATGGACCAGGGGATCGAGGGGATCTTGAATCATATACGAGGGCCGCCAAAGTTGGAGAGAACTTTGGATGATTATGCGCATATTTACAGGTATATGCATTTATGGGAAATGTCAAAGTGCAAAAGTATGGAAAAATATAAATTCGAAACTAATCATAATATTTGACGAATAAAACAAATTATTATTTAGAATATTATTTTTTTTTTAATTGTATTTATAAAACTTCTTTACTTTGATTTATGATGAATAAAGTTGTTTGCAATTTGATATTAATCTAATAATGATATATAAAACATAATAGTATAGTGATAAATAAATAAAATAAAGGATTAAACAAAAATTTGAAATCTTTATATTATAAATAATATTCTGTGAAATATTTTTGTTTAAAATAGGAGGGAAAATATCATCATAAATTTATCGAAAAATAAAAAAGGAATTTCTTATTTGAACATTAGTTTAAAAGGAAATCTATAACAAAAATAGAATAACAATTAATTTTTCCATTTTATTTTGAAAGTAAAAGTGAATTTGTTGAATTTGTATTCATATTGTATTCAATAGATTATTTAATTTAATAGAGAAGAACAAATCAAGAAAAGAATTAAGTATAAAAGTTGAAATATTTTCCAGAAAAAAGACACGAGGAGAGTTGGTACGTGTATCCGCGGCTGTAATGGGAATAGAATTTTCATATGCCGCGGAAACAGCGTTTGTTTCACCAACTTTATTGAAAATCGGCGTCGATCATCAGCATATGACCCTTGTCTGGGCACTCAGCCCTCTTATTGGCTTTTTTGTGACGCCGATTTTAGGAAGCTTGAGCGACAGATGCAGATTGAAATATGGAAGAAGAAGACCCTTCATCCTATTATTGGCTTTAGGAGTTCTAATAGGTAAAATTATATGTAAAAAAAAAAAGTTTTATACACATTTAGATACATTACAAATATGTTTTTTTTTCGTCGATAGTTTTCTTTCGGAAAATTCGAAAATGAAAACAAAACAAAAAAAAAAATGAAAATAATTTTGTTCAAGATTGTATTCTTGCCAGTGAATATAAGTGAAATATTTTTTTTTTTTTAATTTCAAAATCATGAAATAAATTAAATAAAGAAATAATATAGAATTAATTCTTTCAAGATTAATAATTAATTCCTTTATAGATTGAATTATTTTTTTATTGACATGAGAGTAATTAAAATCCTATTATAAATGTGATTATGTACTTATCTTAACTTATTTTTCTCCTTATAACTCATATTATTTCAATGTTACGTTCATTGTTAAAAGATAAAACTTCAAAAGGAAATGTTTAAAAAAAAACATATGAATCCAACAAACAATTAACAATTTCCTTTATGTTAATAAAAAATGAATTTATATTCTCCACTCGTTATGCTTGAAAATAGAAATATTAATTATTAAAACTTTTCATATTTAATCTTATATCATTAACTATGATTAATTGAACAAATAAATCATGAAAATAATTTATACGATTTATAAAAGAAATAAGAAGTATAATTAAACTAATCGATCGATACTTACGTCGTACGAATAAGAAAAAAAAAAAAAACAATTTTTCCAATTTAAAAAAGAAAATCTAAAATTACATTTTTTACTCACTTATCAAGGATTAATATTAGTACCGAACGGTGAGGACATGGGATATGCGTTTGGAGACATTCCATCTACATCGACTAATTATACAGTTCCCGTGGGACATCGAACCACGGCGAAACATGCGAAAGAGGAGTTAGCGAAACCTCCGTCTCACTCTTGGGGAATTTTCTTCACGATTCTGGGGACGGTTTTGCTCGATTTCGATGCGGATGCTTGTCAAAGTCCAGCCAGAGCTTATTTACTCGACGTCACTGTACCTGGCAAGTAAATGCAACTTGTTAATTTAATTATTTCTTTTGAATGAAATAAAGTGAATATAATAGAGGAAATAAAATAATGTGAAGAAATTTAATATAAATTTATAATCGTTACTATGATATATGGTAATTGTTATATTTTTATAGATGACCATGCTAAAGGTTTAAGTACATTTACCATAATGGCGGGTTTAGGAGGTTTCATGGGATATGGATTGGGTGGCATTAATTGGGACGCTACTGCAATAGGAGTTATGTTAGGTGGACATCTTCACGCTACTTTTACCTTGATAACGATTATTTTCCTTATTTGTGTTTCTTGTACTATTACCAGTTTCAAAGAAATCCCATTAGAATTGTTGGAAAAGGATCAGGAATATCAATATTTACAAGAACAAAAGGTTTGCTTGATATTAATTAATTACTCATCAATATTAGTAGTAATAATATTGAATTGAATTCAAATTCATTTAATTATTAATATTAATTATTAGTAATTATTGCATATACTATTGAAATACACTAAAAGCAAAAATTTGAAATTATCAATAGAAAATTTTTTCTTTTCTTCTTTTTTCAATATTTTTAAAAGTATTTTGTTATTCCTGAATTCCATTTAGACATCTGGTGAAGAAAAAGAGGATGAACAAAAGGAACACGAAAAAATTACTACGGACGAGTGTGTTTCTTATGGCACTCTAGACAATGATCAAGAAATTGCTAGTAAAAAGGACGTAAGTCGATTTACCATTCATTAAAATCAATTTTTAAATTTTATTAATTATAATTAAATAAAAAGTAAATGTCAAAATTATAATTTTTAACGTAAAGATTCATTTATCCTAGTATTCTTTTTTTTTTTTAAAATAGAAATAAAATGGTAACATGATAAATGAAATAATCATGTTTTTTTGGAATTTGGGGGAAACAGGAATTTGTTCTTAAACCCCTTCCAATTCAAGAACCGGAGAAAAGAGCTGGTCAAGTACCAATGATACCAGATGTAACCAGTCAAAATATTGATTACATGAAACATGGTTTCAACGAAGATATGGGAGGAAATCCAAAAGCCACATTAACGGAATATCTTCTTTCAATCGTGTATATGCCGCACAGTCTTCGTATGGTGTGCTTAACTAATTTATTTTGTTGGATGGCACACGTATGTTATTCCTTGTATTTCACGGATTTCGTTGGAGAAGCTGTTTATGGTGGAAATCCACAGGTATCTGAAATATTAATATTAATGTTAGTATAAATATCTTTTTGACGTTTTGTCGTTTATAATTATTTCTTATTAATAAATTTATTGCCATAATTTTTAACTTTTAAGTTTTTATTTGTAAATTACAGGCTCCAGAAGGTACCAAGGAAAGAGAATTATATGAAAGCGGAGTTCGTTTTGGATGCTGGGGAATGTCTATGTATTCGTTATCTTGTTCTTGTTATTCACTGGTCATCGAGAAACTCATAGAACGCTACAAGTATTTAAATTAAAATTAATTTTCTTTTTCTTTTATAAAATTCTTTATAAGAAAATAATTAGTTATTTGTTAAAATATGATCATATGCTAAAAATAATCTTTATTTTATTTTTTTATTTAGCTTCTTTACAATTTTTATAATTATAGATATTTTGATAAAAAAGAAAATAATTTTCTAGATGAAAGATATATAAGCGTTATTTGTTTTAACAGAGCTCAGAGAGTTTACATTTGCGGCTTACTATTCTACAGCACTGGAATGATGATGATGGCATTAACGAAACATCCCGCAGGAGTGATTATATTCTCATGGACCGCAGGTGTTATGTATTCCACGTTATTCACTATGCCGTATCTACTAGTTGCACATTATCATGCTTCATCCACTGTAAGTAATCTTGAGAATATATCTCAAAATGAATCAATCAAAAAATTTAAATAATTCATAATTCCATTTAAAATTAAAAAAAAAAATCTAAATAGAATTATCTGTATAAAAAATATTATTAGAATAAAAATATAAAAATATAATTTAGAATTTAAATTTTTATTATAGAAATGTAATTGTGTTTAAAAAGAAATAAAAAAAAATAAATAATTTAAAACAAAAAAACAAAAGTAAAACTTAAAGTTTAATTATATTTATTACAAAAATAATTATTAAAAAAAAAAAAGATAAAAAGATAATTTAAAAACATAAAAAATATACGTATTTTCATAAAAATTAATAATATCAGAAATATATATTAAATTTTATTATCATTTTTTTATGAATGTTTTATGAATCAATGAGAATAATTTAATAAAATAGTAATATTATTAAAATGGCATAACAGAAAATGTAAAAAATATGTATGTGCATATCGGAATTAAATTAATTAATTGGCTCTTTATGCAGTTCGAAGTAACAACCGAGGGTGAAGCTATTCAAAGCGGAGGAGTACGTGGTCTTGGCACAGACGTTGCAATCGTTTCTTCCATGGTGTTTTTAGCCCAGTTTCTACTCTCCTGCTGTCTCGGGACAATTGTTAGTAAATCTGGAACTACTACGGCGGTCGTATACGTAGCTAGTACTCTCGCTGCTTGCGGAGCCATTTCTGCAACGCAGATCATGTATCTGGATCTTTGAGCTTACTACTATTTTTTCAATGAGATTTAAATTAATTTTATCTCTTAATTGTTAATTTTATATTTATTCTTAAAAATAATAAAAAACTTATTATTATTTTTAAATATTTTTTAAATAGACTTTAATATTATTAAAATGAAACGTTATTCACGAATTTCTTTCTATAAAAATTGACATCCATCATTTTCGATTTATTTCAATTGATTATATATATATATAATTATATATATTATTAATTATATATAATTGATTATATATTATATATATATATGAAAAGAATTTCAAATAAACATAAAAGATCCGTAGAAACTTTAATGAAAAAGTTGTGTGTAAAAATATAATAACGGATGCACAAATAATGGCTTCGTAATCTACAGATACAATTCTGTATTGTTCAAGAATATTTGTAAATAAATGTAACTTACAAGAACATAATAAAATAGTACAATCCATATCTAGATAAAAAATATACCTTATATTAATAAATTATTAGTTAGTCATCGTGTGATATTAAGTCACAAATTTCAAGAGCAATTTGGATTTCTCTAAAAATTAATCTACTTAAATCCACAATGTATTTTTTAACATATTCATCTAATTCAAAATCCTATAAAAACGAAACAAGAAATTTATTTTATTTTTTTTATTTATTTGCTTGTAATTACTATATTTTTCTTATATTTTTAGAGCATTTTTTATTAAAATTAAAAGACAAAAAAAATAAATTTAAAATTATTAAAATAATGAAGTTTTCCATAAATTAATTGATGAAAAAAAATTATTTTTTTATAATTTTAATTTTTTTAGAAATATTTTTTTTATAATTTAAAATATTTTTATTCAACTACTAATAATAAATTTCTCCTAACACGTATATTTTAATGAGTGAGATCCCCATACCTTTATAATTTCACATTGTTTGTCCTTACAAATTACAGGAAAAGAAAAAAATATTCCAGATTGAATTGAATAAGAAAGATCGGACAGTACACCCATACTGGTCCATTCATTTTCTGGAGTACCATTCCATAAAATTTTACAGTGCTCTGCTAATGCATAAGCTATGGAATTAATTAAGCATGCTCTATTGTAGGTACTTCGAATAATCTAGGAAAAGAAACTTTTATTTTATTTACAATAATAACAACAATATATTATCTTATGATAATTTAACATAATTAGGATTCGTCCTTAAAAAATTTGCAAAAATTTTAACAAAAATTCAAATAAAACATAAAATAGATGTATACAATGAAGAAAATGCATTTTTCTATTAAATATAATATTAATAAAATCTTTTTTCAATTAAAATTTTTAATATTAATATTGATATTATATTTTAATACCAATAATATTAATAATTTAATAATAACATAATATTTTATGATAAAATTTTTTAAATTGTTAAAAGAAAAATATTAACATTAATGAAAATAATAAATATAGTAAAAATTTATCACATATAAGAAATCTAATATAATTGGTATATATTATTGTATAATGTATGTTACAATAAATCAAGAAATTAAATGAAAGTTAAGAAAAAATGAAAATAAAAATCTTACACGTGGAAGATCATTATATATCCAAATTTTTATAGAATCTTTCAAAGGTTTTCCATTAGTTAAATATAAATACCTACAATCTGGAAAACAATATGAACCATTCGAACCCCAAATTATTATATTTTTCACTTCCGTTGGAAGACAATTTGCTTGTGCGGCAATCTAAAAATTTAAGAATTTATCAATATTATGTTATTTAAAATAATTGAAATTAATTTTAAATAATTTATAATCGTAACTTAATATTAATAATATAATCTACATAATAAGTTAAAGAAAAACAATAATAAATTTAGAAAAACATAAATAATACAATGTATATATACCTGATTTTTAACAATATTTAAATTAAGCATAGACAAAGTAGTTATATTTTTAATAGGAATAGATTTCGCATATTTGGATATAATTGTAGCAGCAGTATTTCCGAGTACAATAATTCTTGCATCCTTTTTTACATATTTATTTATAACTTGACCCTGTAATACAATTATATAAAAAGATTTATAAATCTCAAAAATTTCGATATATTAAATTTAATGAATACTATAATATATAATAATTAATACATAAAATTTTGAAATAAGAACATAATCCTTAAAAAAGGATTCTGTGTATTCGGGTTCTTTGAAATTATATTCCCTCGAATGACCAATGCAAATTACAACATCTGCATCCTTGAATTCAAAAACATTATTGCTGTAACTGATACCTATAAATATACATAATGTTATATATATTCGTGGAATATCTTTGAAGAATCGATTCTAGAGACCAAACAAACACGAAGTTTAATATATATACAAAAATATCAGTAAGGTTTATTTATTAAATAATTTAACTTAGATGAAGAAAGATAAAAATATGAAAACTGATGCTATACCAGAAAGCTACTTCAATCTTTTTTCATCTAAAGCAAATTTTAATTGCTTATAATTTAATAAATAAGCTTTAATTGATATTTTTTTAAACCAATTTTTTTTTGTGTCTTAATTTCTAGAATCGATTTTTCAAAATTGTTTTATTACATCATAGTATTATATTATTAAAGATATCTCATTATCATCTATATTTTGTATTCCTTTAACAAATAATTTGATTATTTTAGTATTATAACATTATTTTTTGATTTTTATTTTTTTAATTATTCTAATATTCAAACATTTAATATTTAAATAATTTAACATTCAAATATATGATTAACATGATACTCGAATATATTATTATTCAAATATTTTGTTAACAATTAAATAAATCTCTTTAGAGTATTTATATCATATTTATTATTTAAAAGCAA